>NW_021170293.1:0-1063 GCF_002162155.2 Triticum dicoccoides
CTTCATCACGGGAAGGACATCCCTGAGACGAGCTATCGCCTCGCGGGCTGCCATCTGCATAGCATGCCTCTCCGTAGGCATGGCTCTTCCCACGAACCAGAAGCGGCGTAACTCACCACGCCCTCCCCTGAACTGCACCGCGGCCTGGTGCATGGTCAGACTGTCGTTGACTCGGTGCTGGTAGAGTGTGAAGACTGGGCGCACGGATGGCCCCATCGCGACCTGAACGATGGAAGAAAGAAGCTTGACGAACCCATCGGGCACGTTGGCGAAGGTCTGAGACTCGCAGCTGATGTCGGCCATCTACAAAAGTAGGCAAAATTCTGCAGGGTCAGATCATAAATTTATGCTGACTGACAGAAAATGACTACAATTGCAAAATCATAAAATAGCTCTGACATGCTAATGACTAATTAGCGATCGCACCTAGTGGCTTCCTACAGTCAGCCTGGCTCTGGTACCAAGCTTGTCACGACCGGTTTTCCAATAAAAATATTTATTGATAAACCAGTCTTTTGAGTCCAGTATGAGAGAAATCCTCCTCACTGGTAGACAATTCCTTGATACAATAAGCCAGTAGCATAAAAATATATTACAGGGTTGAACTGCGGCTGCTCAACCAAATTATTACAAGCACGCCAATAATCATACATAATGGCGGACAGAACACAGTGGTGTGGAGACATACTACTGACTCAAGGATAGGCTGGTGGTGGAAAAACACAGCGGGAAGGGAAATACAAGACTCTAAGAATATCATTTCATCGAACGTCGAGGTGAGGCTCGATAAATTTATTTGGTAGCGGAAGCGGATATAAAACAGTGGCCAAATCCAGGGTCGCACGAGACTGACTGGGACTCCTCTAAGTGTCGGACTCGCTATCGAACTCTTCATCCATGAGATCGCCTTCGTCAGCATCTGGCCAAATCAACAAGCCAGTGAGTACTTTGAAAGTACTCGCAAGACAGTTCGGACGTAAGATATAACAAATGCATGCATGGATGCAACATGATTAATTCCTTAATGCACAATAAATAAAATTGGCATAACGGGTAAGTAAAA
>NW_021170294.1:0-1159 GCF_002162155.2 Triticum dicoccoides
TGGGGTTTAGTTGCAGCAAGCCAGCTTTGACTCTGTGGCTATCCTGTTCTACGACTACCAGAAACTCTTGAGGTGATATGGCGCACACGAGTCCACTAATCACCACACAATACACTACTATGGATTCATCCCCGTCTCCCTACGAGAAGGCCATCCATAGCACTCACACTTGTCTTGAGCATTTTATAGTATCCACTTCAAGTTGTCTATGTACCATGTAAGCATCCAAGAAGTCCATAACCGCGGACCCGGCTATTCGAATAGATCATGTTAACCCTGCAGGGGTGTACTTCTTCACACACGCTCTCGCCACTTACCGCCATGTACACGTTATGTATCTCGGCAACCTTCAAGCGGAAGCCTGGCGAGGGTGTCGGCCACGACCTGACTAACCACACAAGACTCTAGCCCAGGTTTATCGCCTATTCGGGTTCCATCCGCAAGGAGATCCGGCCGGGGTGTCGCTCACGGCCCCAAACGATGTGTGCAGGGTTCCCAAGCCCACCATCCGGGTGCCACTCGGTACACCAGGCCACGTGTGCCTAGTCTGTCCCAAGCCCACCCTGCCGGGTGCCACTTGGTAGAAAAATAGCACTACCTACAAACACCAGAAACTAGTTGCGACTCCTGGACAGAGATCAAGTTGGTTAATAAGTCGAGAGGGCTTGGAGCGCCCGGAGCCCAATGTGTGGTAGTATCGAGTCATTGGACAACATACATAGAACTCGATGCTTAAGGATGGTTCCAGTGAGACAACCCACCATGTACTCCTACATGGCCTCTCACCACTACCTTTACCAAATCGTGTTCACACACTTCACTCTCAGCATCAGAACATATCGTAACACTCCAATTCATTCCCAATGAACCAGACCTGACACAACTCTAAGCAATAGCAGGCATAGCATGGTAGGAACACAACATGGCTCAATCAACTCCTACACATGCTAGTGGGTTTCAACTATTTACTGTGGCAATGACAGGTCATGCAGAGGAATGGGTTCAACTACCGCAGCACAAAGTAGCAGATGAATCGTTGTTGTCCTAATGCAATAACTGAGAGCAGGAGCGAGAGAGTAGGGTTTTATCGAAATGAACAAGGGGGTTTGCTTGCCTGGTAAATCAACAAGGGAGGCACTGCTTCACAGACAGGTACTCT
>NW_021170295.1:0-1159 GCF_002162155.2 Triticum dicoccoides
TGGGGTTTAGTTGCAGCAAGCCAGCTTTGACTCTGTGGCTATCCTGTTCTACGACTACCAGAAACTCTTGAGGTGATATGGCGCACACGAGTCCACTAATCACCACACAATACACTACTATGGATTCATCCCCGTCTCCCTACGAGAAGGCCATCCATAGCACTCACACTTGTCTTGAGCATTTTATAGTATCCACTTCAAGTTGTCTATGTACCATGTAAGCATCCAAGAAGTCCATAACCGCGGACCCGGCTATTCGAATAGATCATGTTAACCCTGCAGGGGTGTACTTCTTCACACACGCTCTCGCCACTTACCGCCATGTACACGTTATGTATCTCGGCAACCTTCAAGCGGAAGCCTGGCGAGGGTGTCGGCCACGACCTGACTAACCACACAAGACTCTAGCCCAGGTTTATCGCCTATTCGGGTTCCATCCGCAAGGAGATCCGGCCGGGGTGTCGCTCACGGCCCCAAACGATGTGTGCAGGGTTCCCGAGCCCACCATCCGGGTGCCACTCGGTACACCAGGCCACGTGTGCCTAGTCTGTCCCAAGCCCACCCTGCCAGGTGCCACTTGGTAGAAAAATAGCACTACCTACAAACACCAGAAACTAGTTGCGACTCCTGGACAGAGATCAAGTTGGTTAATAAGTCGAGAGGGCTTGGAGCGCCCGGAGCCCAATGTGTGGTAGTATCGAGTCATTGGACAACATACATAGAACTCGATGCTTAAGGATGGTTCCAGTGAGACAACCCACCATGTACTCCTACATGGCCTCTCACCACTACCTTTACCAAATCGTGTTCACACACTTCACTCTCAGCATCAGAACATATCGTAACACTCCAATTCATTCCCAATGAACCAGACCTGACACAACTCTAAGCAATAGCAGGCATAGCATGGTAGGAACACAACATGGCTCAATCAACTCCTACACATGCTAGTGGGTTTCAACTATTTACTGTGGCAATGACAGGTCATGCAGAGGAATGGGTTCAACTACCGCAGCACAAAGTAGCAGATGAATCGTTGTTGTCCTAATGCAATAACTGAGAGCAGGAGCGAGAGAGTAGGGTTTTATCGAAATGAACAAGGGGGTTTGCTTGCCTGGTAAATCAACAAGGGAGGCACTGCTTCACAGACAGGTACTCT
>NW_021170296.1:0-1221 GCF_002162155.2 Triticum dicoccoides
ATAAGCGGGGCAATCGATTGTTTACTTTGTTCCGCGAGCTGGGCAACTCGTTTCCCGCTTTTTTTACTTTCTAATTCCGTTTTCTCGGCCTCCTCCAAGGCTTTGTTCTCCTGGTTCTCCGCCCGCTCTTTCTTCTCCTTCAACATGAGTGCCTGCCTACGAAGTTCACGTGCATAGTCGTCAGGCAGATTCTTCGCGGTTTGGGACGGTGTGCTCAAAAATGACTTAGCCCACTTCTTTTGCTCATCAGAAAATACTGGCTTGGGCTTGGGCTCTCTTTTTTTCTTGCAGTCCGCCTTCCATTTCTCATGATCAGCAGCCGCGGCCGCGGCAGTTTCCTCGGCACTACGTTCCCAAGGCCTTGTGGGGAGAGGCTTCAATGATGGCTCCGGTACCTTTGTGGTCTTAGGTACATAAGGGTCCGGGTTAATAATCCAGGACTGCTTCTGCTTCTTTGCCGGAGGTGGATTGGGGGGCGGCGTCTGATCACCCACCGGACGAGGACTGGGGGCGGCGTCTGATCACCCGCCGGACGTTGTGGACTGGGGGGCGTCGGCTGACGTGACGGAGGTGTAGGTGAACTGCCACCACCGTAGGGGGGTGGACTTGTTTTCCTTGGTGCCTCTCCTGGAAACCTGATAAACTTCTTTTGCCATAGAATGAAATGGCGCTTGACATCTCCAAGTCTTTTCTCCCCTTCAGGTGTAGCAATGTCAATCTCCAGGTCCTCAAACCCTTGGACTATGTCCTCCACCGTGACACGAGCATAGCCATCTTGAATGGGGGTGTTGTGGTGGAGTGCTCCAGGTAAACATGGTAAAGCACTGCCGATGGCTACCTTCATGGACATGTTCCCGATAGGATAATACAGATGACATTCTTTCATCTCCTTTATATCGTCCACGGGGTAGCGAGGAGGCTCCGGTGCAGTAATTTCAACCACCAGAGGCTCCGGTGCAGTAATTTCAACCACCAGAGGCTCCGGTGCAGTAATTTCGATCGTCGGTGCATCTGCACCAGCCGGTGGGGCCTCCGTGGAAGCCACACTGCTTCTCCGCTGCTGGCTTCTGAGATCCGCTGGATGATCTTCATGCTGCGCCCGAGCTGCATCTCGTTCGGCTACTAGTACACTCACGGTTTTCTTCATCACATCCATTTCCGATGCCAACCGCGGCACAACATCTGCTTCCCGATCCATCTTTCTCTTCCGGCTTCTGTAAC
>NW_021170297.1:0-893 GCF_002162155.2 Triticum dicoccoides
GTCATGCTGACCTCAGCAGGTCAACAGACCGGGTCCAGGTCAAACCTGACACTGGGACCCACATGTCAGTGTGATTAGCTTAACTAAAATTAATTAAACTAATCCTAATAGTTAACAGGGCTGGGCCCCACCTGTCATTGACTCAGGAGAGTCAACCGGGGCCCACCCGTGGTCAAAGTCAAAGTCGGCTGCCGGCGTTTAGCCGCCGGCGAGCCCGACGCGGCGGCGAGAGTGGTTTTGGCCACTCCGGCGACCAAATGGGCCGCGGAGGGCATCTAGGAGGAGCTGGGGACGAGCCGAAGCTCTTGGTGGAGTCAGTTGCGCTCGGGGCGGCCGGAATCGGTGCCGGCGGCGAGCGAGGCGGCGGCCGGAGCGTCGGGTTCGAGCGGGGCGAGGCCACAGAGGACGGGAGGGATGGTTAAGGGGCTCGCCGAGCTCCTGAGGATGCTAGGAGCATGGTGCCGTGCTCGGTTTCGAGCCGTGCTGTCTGCAGTGACGGCGGCGACATCGCCGGCGGAGCCGAGCTCGCGGCTCCGGTGGGATCGGGGCTACAGGGCACAATCGAAGGGGGGAAGAGGGAGGGGAGGCGTAGGAGCTCACAGCGGTGCCGTAGAGGAGGTCAGCGAGCTCGGGGAGGTCCTAGCAGCGCTGAATCGACCGGAGGCGGGCTCGGGCGCTGGAGGTGGAAGACGACGGCGGTGGCGACGTTGCAGGGGCTCCCGCGGTGCGCTTCTCGGCGAGGAGGAAGAGGTGGTCGAGGCGGATCTCCTGGGCACTTCGGGTGGCAGTGAGGAGCACGGTGGCTGCAGCTACGGCGAACGGCGTCGACGGCTGCGCTCTGCTTCGGCAGAGGGGCGAGGGAGGCGAAGCAGGGAGAGAGGGAAGAGGTGCAC
>NW_021170298.1:0-2078 GCF_002162155.2 Triticum dicoccoides
TTTCTTCCTCGGAAGACGATTCGGACAACGAGTGCGAGGAGGCACAGCTGGCAGCGCCATAGCAGAGGAATCCTAGGAGGAGGACGCGCTGGCGGCCATATTGCGATGGAGGAGAAACAAGAGTATGAGCGAGCGTTGCTCGAGGAGGAGGAGCACCGAAATATGGACGCCCAAATCACGCAGGATGTTGCCCGGCCGGCTTGCCACTGACCCGGAGGTGGTTCCAGCTTGCAGGGTCCATCACCGAGAACACGAGGCGGAGGCGGACCGATGGTTCTTAATCGAGGCGGCGCGACTGTGTGACACACTCTTCGACTAGCTCGATGTCAACGACTCGGGCGATGCCTTGGTGCCATGGCAAGGCATCCACGAAGCAGGGGCGTCAGGCTCTGACAAGCTGTCGGTGATCAACCTTGACTTCGTCTGGGATTGGTGTATTGTTAACTTTAGTATAGCTCATTTTAGCTCCAAGTAAGTGGAATCTAGTTTAATATGGACTATGATGCTTAGTTATGGAGCGTCTACCTGTCTGTTATCTATACTTGTGGTTGAGGCGCCACCCTGTAGCATCTCTTGAGAGAAAGTTGTGCATACGCTTTCATTTAAAAAATACATGGGATCCTCGCCTACATATTAAAAAACATCTCAGAAAAAAATCCTCACCTTCATCTATTTTTTCTAAAAGCTTTCTCACCGTTGGCAAACAGCTTGCGTCACGTGGCATAGCTAGATGGTCACCCTTCTCCTGATGCTTAATGGGTTTAATTAATTCTACACTCTTTTTTTTTGCGAGAGTAATTAATTCTACACTCGTTATAAGAAATCACGTTAATCAGAAAATGTGCGATATGTGTGTATATATATACCTTGGCGCGGTCGCTCTAGATATGTGTGAAAAATATGCATGGCTTAGCTAGAGCACGTACGTTGTTGATACCGACATATTTGGCGCCTAGTCTGTGTGGCGAGCCCTGCTGCGGCTGATATTGCCCTTCGTTCTTGGCCAACCATCCATCCATCCATGCAGTGGAGCTAGACTGGGACACGCTGGGACACGGACCATCGTCCAAATATTTTAGTCGTATCGCGAGTGGCCGGTGGTCTCATTTTGCGGCCTAGCTAACTACTTAGTCCGGAGTCACAACCGGAGTCGCCATCAGATGGCACATTTGTAACGCCCGTACGTGTTCCTCTTCTGATATGTCGGAACAGAATTGGGGGAGGTATATCAATCCGTCCAAGTGGTAAGTGCATCGTTTTGTTTGGCAAATCTTGTACCATGGACGTACAGGTGAGAGTCCGTATAATTCTAAAAGTTAACTTGACAACTTTTGAAGAGAAATTGCAGAGACCGGGGGTACGCCACCTTTTCGAAAAAAAAAATAAAAAAAATTGAAGAGAAATATTTGGGGCTGCCTACGCCTGATGGCCGTATGTCATGAGGTAAATTTTAGAATTTGCAGTCGAGACTCCTGAAAAGAATCATTGCTTGGGGTGACACCCTTTCTCTTGCTGGCAAGGAAACTATGATAAAAGTTGTTGCACAGGCCATCCCAACCTATATCATGGGTGTATTTAAACTACCAACGTCAGCGCGTGGTGATCTGAACAGGATGGTTCGGAATTTCTGATGGGGTTCCTCTGAAGGCAAGTGGAAAACTCATTGGATGGCTTGTCCGAAAATCTTGGCACATAAAACGAAGGGTGGTCTGGGTTTTAGGGACTTCCGTCTCTTCAACCAAGCCCTTCTTGCACGATAGGCGTGGCGTTTGCTCACTAATTCTAATAGCTTGTGTGCAAAGGTACTAAAGGCTTGTTATTATCAGGATGGCTGCCTCCAAGACGCGGTGTTCTCGGGGAACGCTTCCCCCACTTGGCAGGCCATTCAGTATGGCCTCGAGTTGCTGAAGAAAGGCATCATGTGGCGTCTCGGGGATGGGCAAAAAATCAGAATTTGGCTAGACCCCTGGCTGCCTAGGGAGCCGATGCACCAGCCCATCTCACAGCAAGGTACTTGCCGCCTCAGGAGAGTGGCGGAGCTCTTGGACGAGTCTAGCGCATGGCGTCTGGACCTTCTT
>NW_021170299.1:0-1336 GCF_002162155.2 Triticum dicoccoides
ATTCTGGCCCGTTTCTTGGACTATTAGTCACCGTTTTAGGGTCCCAAAGTGATTTCCATGATTGACTAACCCCGAGGTGCGTTTACGTGTTGGTCATCAACACTCGTTGTTTTTGTCGATTCTGACCCGTTTCGTGGACTATAACTCACTGTTTTAGGGTCCCAAAGTGATTTCCATGATTGTTGAACCCCAAGGTGCGCTTACGTGTCGGTCATCAACAATATCAGTTTTGGCCGATTCTGACCCACTTCCTCGAGTATTACTCAGTTTTTCCCAGAGTGATTTCCACGATTGACGAACCTCGGGGTGCATTTATGTGTCGGTCATCAACACTTGCTGTTTTTGTCGATGCTGGCCCGTTTCATGGACTATTACTCGCCGTTTTGGGGTCCCGGAGTGATTTCCACGATTGACCAACCCCGAAGTGCGCTTACGTGTCGGTCATCTACAATCACAGTTTTGGCCGATTTCGGCCCATTTCCTGGAATATTACTCAATTTTGGGGCCCCGGAGTGATTTCTACGATTGACGAACACCGGGGTACGTTTATGTGTCGGTCATTAACACTCGCAGTTTTGGCCGATTCTGGCCCGTTTCATGGACTATTGCTCACTATCTTGGGTCCCGGAGCGATTTCCACGATTGACGAACCCCGAGGTGCGTTTATGTGTCGTCATCAATAATCCGAGTATTTTCGATTTTGGGCTCTTTCATGACCTATTACTCACCATTTTGGAGTCCTATAGCGATTTCCACGATTGATGATCCTCGTGGTGCGTTTACGTGTCCGTCGTCAACACTCAATTTTGGCCGATTCTAGGGTCCCAGGGCGATTTCCACGATTGACGAACCCCGGGGTGCGTTTACGTCTCGTTCATCAACAATCCTAGTTTTGTTCTTCTGGGCTCTTTCATGGTTTATTACTGTCCGTTTTAGGGTCCCAGAGCAATTTCCACGATTAACTATCCCCGGGGTGTGTTTACGTGTTCGTCCTGAACAGTCATACTTTTGGCCGATTCTGGCCCGTTTCATAAACTATTACTCACCGTTTTCGGGTCCCAATACGATTGCCATGGTTGTTGAACCCCTAGGTGCACTTAAGTGTCAGTCATCAATACTCATAGTTTTGACTGATTCTGGCGCGTTTCTTGGACTATTACTCACTGTTTTGGGGTCCCAGAGAGATTTCCACGATTGAATAACCCCGGGGTACGTTTACGTGTCGGTCATCAGCACTCACGGTTTTTGTCGATCCTGACCTGTTTCGTGGACTATTACTCACCGTTTTTGGGTCTGAAAGCAATATCCATGGTTGTTGAACTCCAAGGAGAGCTTA
>NW_021170300.1:0-2131 GCF_002162155.2 Triticum dicoccoides
AGACAAAACTTGTATGCAGACTAGAAAGGACCGGAGGGAGTACATGTGAAACTGCTGCAAACGAGGTGATCACTCTGGGAATAATGCTAGTACGTATTGTTTCGCATGTTCATCCAATGCCAGTGATACAAGAATTCAAACTAATCGAAATAAATTCATTCATACACGGTCGGATTTCATATAAACATGCCAGATTTCATTACATTTCATACATTCTTCAACTAAAAAGGGGTGCGCTGGAGGTATAATTAATTAACCGAAGCTACCCACCTGTGTCCGGCTGAGCCAAATAGAACCTTTAGTGACTTAACCGCAGGTGCGGTTGTGTAACTGACATGTGGCCCAGATGCCTGTTGGGCCCACATGTCAGTGAGCCAACTGCACCAACAGTTAAGTAGAAGCAGTGTCCTTCTCCAACATAGCTCTTCAACTCCACGTCGCCGCCAAGAAGCTAACCGGCCATAAGTGGTCAACCCGCCTAGCTTGTCATAGCGATTAGGGCAACTAGGAGCCCAATGATCAGGATCCCCACATGACAAACACATTTCTTCTTGTCATTCTTCTTCTTGAAGTTCGTGTGTTGCACAGCCTTGTTCTTCCCATCAAACTTTGCTTGACCATCAAACTTTGCTTTACCATCAAACTTGCCCTTGTTCTTGAACTTGCGGGGCTGGAAGTTCTTCTTCTATACCAGATTGGCACTAGATCCTCCCTCAATTCCTTGAGCACATGTGTCCTTTGCTCTCGCCTTTTCTTCCACATCAAGAGTGCCAATGAGATCCACGAAGGAGGAAGCTTAGTGATGATACCTCCGACAACAAACTTGTCTGGTAGCATACAACTGAAGTGCTCAAGTTCTCTAGCAAATGACTGTATCTCATGAGCTTGCTCAAACCCAGAGCGCTCTTCAATCATCCTGTAATCATAGCATTGCTCCATGATGTACAACTTAGTGCCAGCAACCAGAGGGTAGCAGCGGTGGCCTTACTTGGACCCAAGCGGCGGCGACCTACCGTGTTCTACTCTTCCTCGTTTTCTATCTGGCGCGGCCTCGTTGGCAGCGGGGCGGGGCCTCGGATTAGCCGGTGATGTCCTCTGTCTCGTTGCCGGCGGGCGGCGCCTCGGTGGAGCGGGGGAAATCCTCCCCCTCATTGCCGGCAGGGTGGGGCCTCGGCGGAGCCAACGGTGTCCTCTGCCTCGTTGTTGGCGCCGTGGGGCCTCGGCGGAGCAGGGCCTCATCACCGCCAGTGGAGCGGGGACTCGTCGGCGCCGGCATTGTCCTCTGCCTCGTCCTCGGTCTCGCCAAACAGCACCTCGCCCGCGTCATCTCCCTCTTTGTAGGCGGCAGCAGCCTCTGCCACCCGCATGCGGTACCGCCAGTGCTCGAGGCGGCCCTCGCGGGAGGAGCGGTACGATTCGAGCAGTGCCTCCTGCTCCGCCCGCTCCGTGGTGATCTGCTCCTCCGCGTGCAGGTGCTCCTGGAGGAGATGGTGGTTGTAGGTGGCGTCGGCCTGCGCCTCCCGGAACTGCTCCTCATGCTTCTGCCTCACCGTGTCCATATATTGGGCACGGGCCTCGCAGATGGTCATGGTGCAATGCACCGGCGAGGATGGCGCGGAGGAGGGGGTTGGCGCCGTATCGTCGACTACCATGTTCCCCACTGGGACGTCATCATCCTCCGGCTGGCTGCCGACCAGCCAGTCGGCAGCAATGGCTGCCATCTCCTTGTAGTCCATCGTCTGCCCATCCTGAAGACCGCTGGAGCGCGAGGAAGCCATGGTGGGCAGTAGTGGTGTGGACAGGAGAATAGGAACGGATGCGGATGACTGCAGCTATGGCCGGCGCAGTAGTTTATATAGCAATGGTGGGCAGTGGAGGGACGGACGTGTGGCGCCGGAGTAGCCGCCTCGGCAACCGCGTATCATTAATGTGGGCGGCAGAAGGATGGACGGACGACACTTGTGTCGTTTGAAGGCAAAGCAATCGCATGCACCGAGAAGCGGGGAGGGCGGCGTTGACCGTTTCGGGCGGAAAGCGTGCGCGGGCGAGGGAGGTGGTCTGAGTGGGCTAGGGTAGTCAAACTCGTGCTTGGCAGCAGGTCAGTCCAGCAGCCGAACATGCTGGCTCGCCA
>NW_021170301.1:0-1807 GCF_002162155.2 Triticum dicoccoides
AAGCTTTGCTGGATCGGAGCCCGGGGATCGTCATCGAGCTGAACATGTGCGGAACTCGGAGGTGCCATACGTTCGGTACTTGGATCGGTCGGATCGTGAAGACGTACGACTACATCAACCGCGTTGTCATAACGCTTCCGCTTACGGTCTACGAGGGTACGTGGACAACACTCTCCCCTCTCGTTGCTATGCATCACCATGATCTTGCGTGTGCGTAGGATTTTTTTTTTGAAATTACTACGTTCCCCAACAGTGGCATCCGAGCCAGGTTTTATGCGTAGATGTCATATGCACGAGTAGAACACAAGTGAGTTGTGGGCGATACAAGTCATACTGCTTACCAGCATGTCATACTTTGGCTCAGCGGTATTGTGAGATGAAGCGGCCCGGACCGACATTACGCGTACGCTTACGTGAGACTGGTTTCACCGTTACGAGCACTCGTGCTTAAAGATGGCTGGCGGGTGTCTGTCTCTCTCACTTTAGCTGAATCGAGTGTGGCTATGCCCGGTCCTTGTGAGGGTTAAAACAGCACTAACTTGACGAGTGTTATTACTACGAGCTAGCCAGTTGTCTTCTCCCGCGCAAAAACGGGTCATGAGTGTTGTGAGGGCTGCCATGGATTTCGGCTTTTCCTATCCTAGGTGTCGGGCAAGCCATTTGTCTCGGATGTTATGCTTGAAGGCTGCGAGGGCCTCTGCGTCCGGACAGTCGACTATTTGATTTTTCTTGGTTAGGAACCGTGTCCAGAATTGTCTGGCCGGTTCCTCTGGCTGCTGAATGATGTGGCTTAGGTCATCGGCGTCTGGTGGTCGCACATAGGTACCCTGGAAATTGTCGAGGAATGCGGCTTCCAGGTCCTCCCAACAACCAATTGACTCTGCTGGCAAGCTGTTAAGCCAATGCCGAGCTGGTGCTTTAAGCTTGAGTGGGAAGTATTTGATAGCGTGTAGATCATCACCGCGGGCCATGTGGATATGAAGGAGATAATCCTCGATCCATACCGCAGGTGTTGTGCCATCGTATGATTCGATGTTTACGGGTTTAAAACCCTCGGGGATTTGATGATCCATTAATTCATCTGTGAAGCATAGTGGGTGTGCGGCGCCTCTGTACTGGGCTATATCACGACGTAGCCCAAATGAGCTTTGTCTGTTGTGTTCGGCCTGGCCGTATTTGCCATATCCGGCATGATGGTTATCGTCACGTGCCGTTGGGCGCCCACGCGATCCGTAGATCGATCTTGTTTGCCTTGCCTTGTCCTCCAATATGTCTCACAGGTCTGGCGCATTTCCCCGTGCCTTGGTATTTTTGAGTGACGCCGGGGTGCGGCTTGAGTGGATGGCCGAGAGGCCTCTCTGTCGCGGCCACGAGGTGCCCAGTCGGCTGCGTCATGCGCTGGTGATGTAGGTTTAGGTGCTTCCTCCTCTAATCGGGGTAGCAGCCTGCGCTTTGGGTAGCTCTTGGAGGGGCGTTCGAGTTCGTACTCTTTGGCCGCAAGGACTTCAGTCCATCTGTCGGCTAGCAAGTCTTGGTCAGCTCTAAGCTGCTGCTGTTTTTTCTTGAGGCTGCTCGCCGTGGCCATAAGCCTGCGTTTGAAACACTCTTGTTCGACGGGATCCTCAGGCACGACAAATTCGTCGTCGTCGAGGCTTGCCACTTCTTCGGAGGGAGGCATGTAATTATCGTCCTCTACCTCTCTGTCTTCCACTCTCTCATGAGGGCTGGCTTCTCCATCCTCCTATGCTGAATCCTGCTGGAGGGGGTTGTCTTCGGCACTGTCCGGGGTGTTATTATCTCCCGTGCC
>NW_021170302.1:0-1261 GCF_002162155.2 Triticum dicoccoides
GTGATTATAAAGGAGCATTACAGGTGTCTCCAAAGGTAGATGTTGGGTTGGCGTATTTCGAGATTAGGATTTGTCACTCCGATTGTCGGAGAGGTATCTCTGGGCCCTCTCGGTAATGCACATCACATAAGCCTTGCAAGCACTGCAACTAATATGTTAGTTGTGAGATGATGTATTACGGAACGAGTAAAGAGACTTGCCGGTAACGAGATTGAACTAGGTATTGGATACCGACGATCAAATCTCGGGCAAGTAACATACCGATGACAAAGGGAACAACGTATGTCGTTATGCGGTCTGACCGATAAAGATCTTCGTAGAATATGTAGGAGCCAATATGGGCATCCAGGTCCCGCTATTGGTTATTGACTGGAGACGTGTCTCGGTCATGTCTACATTGTTCTCGAACCCGTAGGGTCCGCACGCTTAAGGTTTCGATGACAGTTATATTATGAGTTTATGAGTTTTGATGTACCGAAGGAGTTCGTAGTCCCGGATGAGATCGGGGACATGACGAGGAGTCTCGAAATGGTCGAGACATAAAGATCGATATATTGGACGACTATATTCGGAGTTCGGAAAGGTTCCGAGTGATTCGGGTATTTTCGGGAGTACCGGGGAGTTACGGGAATACGGGGAAGAGTATTGGGCCTTGATGGGCTTTAGGGAAAAGGGGGCCGGCCACCTCTCCTTCTCCTCCTATTCCTTCTCCCTTCCTCCCCTCTTGGTGGACTCCTACTAGGACTTGGAGTCCTAGTAGGACTCCCTATCCTGGCCGCACCTTTGCCTTGGCCGGCCTCCTCCTCCTTCATCCTTTATATACGGAGGCAGGGGCACCTCTAAACACACAAGTTGACACAAGTTGATCCACGTGATCTATTCTTTAGCCGTGTGCGGTGCCCCCTGCCACCATATACCTCGATAATACTGTAGCGGAGTTTAGGTGAAGCCCTGCTGCTGTAGTTCATCAAGATCGTCACCACGCCGTCGTGCTGACGAAACTCTTCCCCGACACTTTGCTGGATCGGAGTCCGGGGATCGTCATCGAGCTGAACGTGTGCTCGAACTCGGAGGTGCCGTAGTTTCGGTGCTTGATCGGTTGGATCGTGAAGACGTACGACTACTTCCTCTACGTCGTATCATCGCTTCCGCAGTCGGTCTGCGTAGGGTACGTAGACAATACTCTCCCCCTCGTTGCTATGCATCACATGATCCTGTGTGCGCGTAGGAAAATTTTTGAAATTACTACGAGACCCAACAG
>NW_021170303.1:0-1425 GCF_002162155.2 Triticum dicoccoides
ACCTTGGATATGATCAAAAATATTGCATATATGCATATTTGTCAGGTGATTTCTAGTGGAAACTATTCAATAATCTATTTATGTTATCCAGAACAAAAATACTTCACACACTTTTGTGTTTTGTCTAATTGCAGGTGTATGGGACATTTGTACAATCCACATATGAAGATAAGGAAGAAAGAGATATTTATTTGCTGTCCAAAAAGTTCTCTCACGTCACTTTTGGCCCAAGAGAAGATAGAGTCCAAGTCTCTCACGTTCTGGATTCAGATTCGGACTGCACAGACACACCTGACTCAAAACGCACACAAGTTTTTCATACGGACTCTGAATTGGGTGATTCTTTTTTTGTTGGAAACTAGATCTCGTGCACTTTCCAACCCAATTGGAATCACCTTCAAATTCGTCCGGAGCGTTGAGTTGTGGACGAAACAATCTGATGTTGCAGCAGAATCCGAGTCAAACTACAAGTCCAAAGGTGTTACATCACCTCCACTTGGGCCCATTGGCCTTGTACGACCTAGATTTAGTTTTAGGCTGCCTTGGGACGTCCTCCCACCTCCTTGGCCGCCACACCTTGCTCCTATATAAGTAGATCCATCTAGTAGCTTTTCCTTGGGATTTGTTTAGTTAAAAGTTAGCCATTGCAACTTCGTGTGCTTCGTTTGTGTCCAACGACCAGACCAAGACCACTTTTCGAATCCCCACCATTATCAATACTTCATACATATTCGCGATATTCAGATTGCTTTTATCATATTCTTGCTTGTTCTTCGATTGCTTGCAGGAATAGACCTTCGTGGTCAGGTTGATCGTGTTCCTGCGTGGTCAATAACCTCTCGGAGTTGGTTTAGCGATTGCTAAGGCACAACGTCGTTGCACGTTTGTAGTCGGATCGTCAAAGTCGTCTCCACCAAATCGATAGTTATCATCTCATCGAAAGATCGGGACACCCCGCCTCTATCAAGTGGTATCAGTTTTTAGGTTGCTCGGTGAGAATTTCCAGTTTTTCCTAGATTAGATTTTTTTCTTACCTATTGTCCAAGAAAAAGCCACAAAAAAGTTAGATCTGTTCATCCTTTATCCAAGCCAGTCTGAGCCTTTGCAATTTTCTATTCATTGCTTGCATAGTTGAATTATCGGTTGCATCGTCGTGTCAGTTGCTGGTCTTAGTGTCTAGTTCCTTTAGAGTTTCGAGTTCTGTTCACATTAGTCACGCCGCCGCTGCATCATTATCCCTTCCGCCGTCCACCATCCCATCTATTAATTTCCACCACGTGCTACGCACTGTTCATTGTCATAATCATAGTTGAGGTCATTCACATCTTCGCCTAATCCAATCTCCATCTTATCTAGTTTGTCTTGGAAAGAGGGAGAAAAAAAAAGAGAGAGAAAAAAAAAGAGAAAAAAGGAAAGAAAAAAAAA
>NW_021170304.1:0-910 GCF_002162155.2 Triticum dicoccoides
ATTGGCCTTGTACGACCTAGATTTAGTTTTAGGCTGCCTTGGGACGTCCTCCCACCTCCTTGGCCGCCACCCCTTGCTCCTATATAAGTAGATCCATCTAGTAGCTTTTCCTTGGGATTTGTTTAGTTAAAAGTTAGCCATTGCAACTTCGTGTGCTTCGTTTGTGTCCAACGACCAGACCAAGACCACTTTTCGAATCCCCACCATTATCAATACTTCATACATATTCGCGATATTCAGATTGCTTTTATCATATTCTTGCTTGTTCTTCGATTGCTTGCAGGAATAGACCTTCGTGGTCAGGTTGATCGTGTTCCGGCGTGGTCAATAACCTCTCGGAGTTGGTTTAGCGATTGCTAAGGCACAACGTCGTTGCACGTTTGTAGTCGGATCGTCAAAGTCGTCTCCACCAAATCGATAGTTATCATCTCATCGAAAGATCGGGACACCCCGCCTCTATCAAGTGGTATCAGTTTTTAGGTTGCTCGGTGAGAATTTCCAGTTTTTCCTAGATTAGATTTTTTTCTTACCTATTGTCCAAGAAAAAGCCACAAAAAAAGTTAGATCTGTTATCCTTTATCCAAGCCAGTCTGAGCCTTTGCAATTTTCTATTCATTGCTTGCATAGTTGAATTATCGGTTGCATCGTCGTGTCAGTTGCTGGTCTTAGTGTCTAGTTCCTTTAGAGTTTCGAGTTCTGTTCACATTAGTCACGCCGCCGCTGCATCATTATCCCTTCCGCCGTCCACCATCCCATCTATTAATTTCCACCACGTGCTACGCACTGTTCATTGTCATAATCATAGTTGAGGTCATTCACATCTTCGCCTAATCCAATCTCCATCTTATCTAGTTTGTCTTGGAAAGAGGGAGAAAAAAAAGAGAGAGAAAAAAAAAGAGAAAAAAGGAAA
>NW_021170305.1:0-1083 GCF_002162155.2 Triticum dicoccoides
AAAACAGTGAGTAATAATCCATGAAACGGGCCAGAATCAGCCAAAATTGTGTGTTGATGACCGTCGCATAAACGCACCCTGGGGTTTTCCAATCGTGGAAATCACTCCGGATCCCAAAACAGTGATTAATAGTCCACAAAACGGGCCAGAATCGGCTAAAATTGCGAGTGTTGATGACCTACACGTAATCACACCCTGGGCTTCGTCAATCATGGAAATCACTCTGGGACCCCAAACAGTCAGTTACAGTCCACGAAACGGGCCAGAATCGGCCAAAATTGCGAGTGTTGTTGACCACAACGTAATCGCACCCTGGGGTTCAACAACTATGGAAATAACTTCGGGGCCCCAAAACGTTGAGTAATAGTCCATGAAAACGGCCAGAATTGCACAAAACTGTGAGTGTTGACGACGCACACGTAAACACACCCCGGGGATCATCAATCGAGGAACTCACTTTGGGAAACCAAAACTGTGAGTAATAGTCCAGGAAATGAGCCAGAATTGGCCAAAATTACGAGTGTTGATGACCGACACATAAGCGCAGCTTGGGCTTCAATAACTATGGAAACCGCTTTGGGACCCCAAAATTGTGAGTAATAGTCAACAAAATGGGTCAAAATTGGACAAAACTATGAGTGTTGACGACGGACACGTAAACGCACCCCGAGAATCGTCAATCATGGAAATCACTCTGGGGCCCCAAAACGGTGAGTAATAGTGCACGAAACGGACCAGAATCAGCCAAAAATGTGAGTGTTGATGACCGACATGTAAAAGCGCCCCAGGGTTCGTATGTCGTGGAAATCACTTTGGGACCTGAAAACAGTGAGTAATAATCCATGAAACGGGCCAGAATCAGCCAAAATTGTGTGTTGATGACCGTCGCATAAACGCACCCTGGGGTTTTCCAATCGTGGAAATCACTCCGGATCCCAAAACAGTGATTAATAGTCCACAAAACGGGCCAGAATCGGCTAAAATTGCGAGTGTTGATGACCTACACGTAATCACACCCTGGGCTTCGTCAATCATGGAAATCACTCTGGGACCCCAAACAGTCAGTTACAGTCCACGAAACGG
>NW_021170306.1:0-1557 GCF_002162155.2 Triticum dicoccoides
GGAGTATATTTAAGAACCGAGGGGGTAGTGCACAACCGCATGGGAGACTCAGCCCGGTCGTTGCGCTGCATTAATAGTGAGCAATGAGCATTCAAATCATAAGCCCCACCTTTCCCACTGTAAGTTGCTCTGAAGAAGCAACCATCAATACACTCTTCTTTGAATGCGCTCATACTACTCCATCCGTCACTGTTTATACAGCACGCTTCAGAAAAAAGAAAAAAAAATCTGTGGGGCCAAGGCGACTAGCGATCGGCCTGAAAATAGCATTGGTAGTTATAGCACGGCGTCTATTACTAGAGGGAATAATGCGTACACACATGCATGCAGTGCTTCCACCCCGGGTACACACATGCATGCACTCCGTAGTAGTACAGTACATGGAGAGAAAATTGTGGACTTGATTGCGGTTACCACGCCCTAATTAATTGAGCATTAAACCAAACACGTCTAAAGTCTCTCTGGTGGTGGAAATGCATTGAGAGAAATGCATCATAATGAAGCGCGCTCTGTAAACTGTGATAGAGGGTGGAGTAGTATGAAGGTGCAAAACCAAGTACGCATACTAGTACTACGCTTGGCTCTTTTCCCCTTCGTGAAGTCGAACAATGATGGTACTCCGCATATTGGGTACTACAGTGTATGCCTCTGACAATCTGACACCGAATGGACTGATGCATGTCCACAGAGGGTAGGTTGCATTAGTCAAAAGGCATAAGCGAGCTTCACCTTGTCCCGCAAGCTTGATGGGACACACCAAAAAGTAGTGCTAGTCCATACTCCCTCCTTTCCGGTTAATATGGCTTAATCTTTTTTGCGGGTAAATGAGAGAGCTTTATTCATATATAAGCATTCTTAGGACGATCAGCAAAGACACTGGTCACTAGGAAGCGAGGTACCCCGCAAAAAATAAGTAGGAAGCGAGGTGTTTCATCAAGATAGCTCTTGGCCACATTCAAAGTGCAGCAAGCACGGTTCGCACGAAGATGCGCCGCAAGGTTTGCTGACCTGTTTACATGCTGAATAACAAAAAAAGAGGAAATATTACTGAGCGCTACTATTTGTAACAGGATATGAGCCAGAATTAAACGAGAATTGTGGCGAGTGTTCCATGTAATCAACTTCCATTATCACATGCGAGAACCCTCGAAGAGAACCAAATGTGTTGAAGATTGCTTTATCACATTTTAAAATTACACTAGTGCAGAACCGGGCAATAGCACTGGTTCGTAAGGCCCTTTAGTGCCGGTTCGGTAACCGACACTGAAGTGTGGGCACTAAAGCCCCTCCCCTTTAGTACCGGTTCAGCACGAACCGGTGCTAAAGGGCAACCACGTGGCACGAGCCAGCTCCGGGGGTAGGGAGCCCTTTAGTACCGGTTGGTGACACCAACCGGTATTAAAAGGTTGGGGGGGTTTGGGTTTATGATTTATTTTTCATTTAATTTTGTGTTTTCCATTTAATTCTTTTTCGTTTGCTGGTATCTTACGATGCTACATATTGTACATGTTATGCATATATATAAATATAATGTCTAGTAGAACAGATCATATATAT
>NW_021170307.1:0-1206 GCF_002162155.2 Triticum dicoccoides
GTGAATCAAAGGAAGTCACTTCTTCCATCGAAACATATGCTTCGAGCACGGAACATGAAGATAATGCTTATAGAAGTTTCCAATAATAGCTTAATGTTCAACAAAATCATGGAGGAGATAAGGATGTTGTCAATGGGCTCAACAACAACTCATCGGAATTTCCATATCACTGGACTTCCACCATCATGTGAACACGGTGATAGTATTGGTCAGACCAAAAAAATATAATGGTGTATGCTCGAGGAAAAACCACGAGTAAGACAACATTACGAATATCGTTGGTTCTGATTTGATTTGACGATAGCCCACACTCAAATCAAAGGATTGATAAGACAATAGGTCCAGCAACTGATCATAGGGACCAATCGATGAAGATATCATCTTTCTTCAACACACACACACACACACACACAGGATATCCCTTAAGATGAACTAAATCGGGCAAGATTCCACCTTCCAACTCTCCAAGTTGTTGTCTAGCTTAACCAACTAGCTCAGGGATATCCAACACAGATTCTTGGAGAAGGGTGGTTCACAAGAAACCAACTTGATCACGAGCTCAACATAACGGTCAGGTGACGACCTGGTGATACTTCCGAGAAGATATTCAGAAAATCACGAACCACCGGTATGTTACTAAACTTGAGAACAATCTTGCCTTTTGAGGCAAGACGATATGATCAATAGAGCGAAGATTTGAAATAATCCTAACTCATCGATCGAGGAGTGCACCGAGAACAAGGACTAGGTAGCATGATCAGCCTTAGAATGATGATTCAAAACCAACACGCTAAGAATGAAATTATTGTCCATTAACTACCAAGCAACAAGGTTGCTAGGAGTATTGAATTCACACATCACGATTCACTTGTCGGCATTCCGGTTGCGACAACACGGAACCGAGGGATGAATAATGATGGCGAGAAGTATCACTACATCAAGAATTCACAAGAGCCGGTGCAATCCTCATGAAAATCCTGACATAAGGACGGTAATACTTCAGGGTAGAACAGAATCAAAAGCTGGGCTGGCATTTTGATCTGCGGAGCACAATTGCTTTGATCCAATCCTAGATATGGAAGAGGTACTGGAGTTTGTTTCTCCTATCATTCCGCGATAGAATGGCTTGACGGACCACAAGAGTAATAGGCATCGATAAACGAACGCACGCATACTCTTGACTATCAATTGATAGACGAAGGTCAG
>NW_021170308.1:0-2108 GCF_002162155.2 Triticum dicoccoides
AAAAAAAAATCAGTGCACAGAGTTGTGCAAGTGTCGATCATCTCTACTATTATTAAACAAGCAAACATATTCATTGCTAAGGGCACCCAACCTCACGTACACACAGAAACACGAATCAATTACAGCCGCACGATCAGGGTCACTTAATTTAATCTAACTGTTAAGAATATATACTAACCCCATCAAAACTGTGTTTAGCGATTTGTCCAGGCGGACGAAAACTCTGCTGCAAGCGCTCCACGCCCCGCATCCCGTTCGTATCCTATAAACTAGGAAACAAACACCCCGTGGAGAATAAATTAGGCGTTTAAAAAAGAGAAAGTACCATGCATGCGGAGCAATCGGTGGAAGCTTACCACGCGAGAGAACAGGGTCGCATGCATCAGGTAGTTACTGCTTCCGCTAATCAAGGTAGAAAACCAAAAAAATAAAGCTAGACCATCTTGGATATTCCTCCCAAAAATCCTTTCAAAAAAATTCCGCAAATACGACACCTTGATACGAACAAAGACGTGGCCCAGCGTCTCTTCACGTCGCTCGCCGGCGCAGCGAACGTGCTCGCCGCCGACGTCCACGCTGCCGTGTGCGGGAGCATGGACCGCTTGGGATACTGGCATGCCTTCATGGTATTCCACGGCTGACACTGTCAAAAGCGATCTCTTCATCCAATCGGACAAGAACCTCTTCGCCGCCGTTGAGGGCGTCTTCACGCTGCTCGGCCATGCGTGCGATCGATGTCTTCTTCTTCGGCCGTGCGACGCCGCCGCCGTCTCCGATCGTGCAGGATTGGTCACTCCACCCGACGAAACAAAGAATAGGTCTCGGCCGGCGCGCATGCAGTGGAACCTGGATGGGCAGGAGGCTCGCCAGGTCGGCCATGCGGCACGCCCGCATCGTCAATGTCGTCAAGACAGATACAACACCTTCAGGCTATACTCTTCCTCTTCATCTTCTCCACCTTCATTGCACTGGAATCTCACGTGTCCCCAGCGGCCCCGCCTCCATGTATGATGAGAAGAATCCCTACAATATGCATGCATCTTGTCAACTCAATCCCCTTTTATATTATTTAAATCTCAGCCAGATAGCCACGTTTGAGGCAGGAACTGCAAGTACTTTAGCCAGTGGGATCTATTTTGTGAGGGAATGGACATGCCATAGGGCACAAGTGAGTCCCTTGGTTGCTCTTTATATTTCTATTCTTATTTTTCTATTTGTTTCTAATCTTCTTGATACTTTTCGCATGACAGTACCCTGCGTTTTTGTGTTACTACACTAGTAGAAAAAGGGTCAAACGTGAAGCACATTAGTGCCGGTTTGATTTTGGCCCGGTACTAATGGTACCATTAGTGCCGGTTCGAACGGATTTGCATTAATGCCGGTTCGTGTTGAACCTTTAGTACCGGTTCGTGCCACAAACCGGTACTAAAGGGGTGGTGGCAGGCTGGCGTCAGGCCGGGGCCCCACGATCACCTTTAGTACCGGTTCGTGGCACGAACCGGTACTAAAGGTCTAACCTTTAGTATCGGTTCGTGCCATGAACCGGTACTAAAGGGGTCTGACCTATAGTACCTGTTTGTGACACAATGTGCTTCACAAACCGGCACTAACCGGCACTATAGGGCAATTTTCAAACTCTACCCCCCCTGTGTCGCCATTTTAGTTCTGAAAAATCAAAAGAAAATGATAAAAACTTCAAAAAATAAAATCCTTCGAGAGGTAGTTATATTACTACATCTACTAGTTAGGAAAATTTGAAAACTACAATTTGGACATGTTTTGCAAAAAGTGTAGGAAAAATGTAAAACGGTTATAACTTTTGCTTACGATGTCGGAAAAAAACGTATAATATATCAAAAAATTCAGCACGAAAATCCGCATCCGATGGAGACTGCCTACAGCCTGTTTGGAATTTTTTAGAATCCTCAAATTCCAAAAGAAAAAAAGATATGGTCAAATTTTAGTTTTTTTTAAAAAAATTTGGTTAAATCTGGTCAAACTACTTATTCAAGAAGTATTAATGTTACTACATAATTATTCAAGAATATTAGTGTTACTAAATAATTATTTCTTTGAATTTTGGTCAAATCTGGTCAAACTATGGTCAA
>NW_021170309.1:0-1144 GCF_002162155.2 Triticum dicoccoides
GCTTCTGTCCATTCAAACTTCTTATCTTTCTTGAGTAACTGTGTCATAGGCTTGGATATGGTGGAAAATCCTTCAATAAATCTGCGGTAATACCCTGCCATTCCCAAGAAACTTCGTATGTCTGTTACGCTGGCTGGTGACTTCCAGTCAAGTACGGCCTTGACTTTCTCTGGGTCCACTGCTATACCGTCTTGAGTCAGCACGTGGCCTAGAAAACCTACTTGTCTTAGCCAAAATTCGCACTTGCTGAACTTGGCATACAATTGGTGTTTCCTTAGCTCTCCTAGTACAATCCTGAGATGTTCTGCATGCTCTTCTGGTGTTTTGGAGTATACCAGAATATCGTCGATGAATACTACGACGAATTTGTCCATAAACTTCATAAATACTTTGTTCATGAGGTGAACAAAATATGCCGGGGTGTTAGTTAATCCAAATGGCATCACTGTGAACTCGTACAGTCCATATCTGGAGGTGAAGGCTGTTTTGGGGATATCTTCCGTTCGTACCTTCAATTGATGGTATCCTGACCTTAAGTCAATTTTTGAGAATACCTTGGCCTGAGCAAGTTGATCAAACAAATCGTTTATCCTTGGCATCGGGTATTTGTTTTTGACTGTGACCATGTTAAGTGCTCGATAGTCGATACACAATCTCAGCGTTCCATCCTTCTTTTGGCAAATAAAATTGGTGATCCCCAAGGTGAGGAGCTGGCCCGAATGTATCCTTTATCCAGTAATTCCTTTATTTGCTTCTTCAATTCGATCAACTCGGATGGTGCCATTCTGTATGGTTTCTTGTATATGGGGGTGGTTCCTGGTGCTAGCTCAATGCGGAATTCTATTTCTCGATCTGGTGGCATGCCTGGCAGCTCTTCAGGGAATACATCTGGAAATTCACACACTACTGGAACCTTGTTTAGCTCAGAAACGTCCACCTTATTTAATCTCGGTTGCCGGGGTCTTTTTCCTTCCTTGGCTGATACTCTTATTGTCTTCCCTTGGTGGTGTGTGAGAATCACGGTCCTGTTGAAACAGTCGATAAAACCTTTATTGGTGGTTAGCCAATCCATCCCTAGGATGACATCCAGTCCTTTATTTTCCAATACAATAAGATTTGCGTAAAACTCCAATCCTTCAAACTC
>NW_021170310.1:0-934 GCF_002162155.2 Triticum dicoccoides
GTCCGCGGTAAAGGACTACTTGGTTGCCTATACAGTTCATAGACAAGTAAATGGAAACTACTAAAAGCCTCAAGATAAGTGTGAGTGCCGAGGATGGCTCTTCCGTAGGAAGACGGAGGTGGATCCTCGGTAGTGTATTGAAGTGGTGAGTAGTGGACTCGTGTGCGCAAAACCATTTCAAGTTGAAGTATCGTAGGATAGCCTAGCCAAGAGTCAAAGCTGGCTTGCTGCAATAACTCCACCAACCCTTCTTGATAATATGCATGTATGTAGGATCTGATGTAAGTCTTGCTGAGTACCTTTGTACTCATGTTGCTATAATCTACATTTTTACAGAAGACGCTGCAACCCCTTCTGATGGGTTCTATGTAGACGTTGACATCAACGAGTAGGCTAAAGACCCAGGTGGTGACCCTGAGCTTGTGATGGACCACGTAGTATAGCTAGGATTTCCAAGCCTCTTTTATTTTACTAGTTGTCTGTACTCAGACAATGTACTTCCGCTGCTGGCTTGTATGACTGTATGACTTGTATGTTGGGTCGTGAGACCCGTACCTTTGTGTATGTTATGTATGGCTCCCTGAGCCTTAAATAAAGTACTTGTGTCGTAGAGTCATGTTGTGATGCTTCGTTGTATTTGCACATATCGAGCATATTGTGTGTATGATTGAAATGCTTGGTATGTGTGGGATCTGACTATCTAGTTGTTTATCTTTAGTAGCCTCTCTTACC
This sequence comes from Triticum dicoccoides, assembly GCF_002162155.2. NCBI lineage: Eukaryota > Viridiplantae > Streptophyta > Magnoliopsida > Poales > Poaceae > Triticum > Triticum dicoccoides. The sequence continues at coordinate 733 of NW_021170310.1, forward strand.
GGGAAATGTCTCCTAGTGTTACCGCTGAGCCATGGTAGCTTGCTACTGCTCTGGAACACTTAGGCTGGCCGGCATGTGTCCTTCTTCGTTCCTGTGTCTGTCCCTTCGGGGAAATGTCACGCTTTGAGTATCGGAGTCCTGTTAGCCCGCTACAGCCCGGTTTACCGGAGTCCTGCTAGCCCAGTGCTACAGCCCGGACCCA
>NW_021170311.1:0-1683 GCF_002162155.2 Triticum dicoccoides
GCCAGGGGAGCGTACGTATACACGGTGTAGAAATATGTGGAGCTGGGTTGGCTATATATGGTAGCAAAAAATTAGCAATAATCAATTCAAAGATGCAATGTTGAATAAACGCTCAACGACGGTACTGTGCTGGTCCTAGGCTAGACCGGACTAGAGACGCGAGCCTAGAACACTAATGAGGTCACGGCGTAGCACAACTAGCATCAATGAAGGATACTAAGTAGCTCTTGACAGCAAGATATAAGTGAAGATCACAACGGCAGTGAAGATAATGATGAAAAACAACTGCCAAGCAGGATATACAACAACTCTCTCTCCAACTTTCCTCTTGAAAAGTTTGAGACAATTTTCTGATAAATTCTTTCAAAGAATGCTACTAACTCAAGCTTTCCAATGCAAAAAGAATCACTCAATTCCGAGTTGATATGAGAAGTCAAAGAATTCTAAAACTGGCCTAAAAAATTGAAACAAGCTGTGTTCACGAACTTTGGAGGGCAAAAAGACCTATTTAGAAGCCGATTTTGAGGTGTCAAATATTGAACTAGCTTCTGCAACTATTTAGATGCGGCTCGTCGCTATCTTCAATTTGAGTACTCACGGAGCCAAAACGGACTTCGTATGAGGAAGATACACCTGTTTTACTGAACAGTGCGCAAAACAGATTCCAATCCGAATTCAGGTACGAGATTGATTCTATATAGATCCAATTTTTTTTCTCTCTTTTTTTTCTCACGCTTTTTTTTCTTCTCCCTCTTTTTCTTTTTTTTCTTTCCTTTTTTCTCTCTTCTTTTTTCTTTATATTCTTTTTCTCCCTCTTTCCAAGACAAACTAGATAAGATGTAGATTCGATCAGGCGAAGATGTGAGTGACCTCAACTATGATTATGACAATAAACAATGCGTAGCACGTGGTGGAAATTGGTGGATGGGATGGTGGACAGCGGATGGGATAATGATGCAGCGGCTGCGTGACTAATGTGAACAGAACTCGAAACTCTAAAGGAACTAGACACTAAGACCAGCAACTCGACACGGCGATGCAACCGATAATTCAATAATGCAAACAATGAAAAGAAAATTGTAAAGGCTCAGTCTGGCTAGGACAAAGGATGAATAGATCTAACTTTTGTTTTGTGGCTTTTTCTTGGACAATAGGTAAGAAAATAAATCTAATCTAGGAAAAACTGGAAATTCTCACCGAGCAACCTGAAAACTGATACCACTTGATAGAGGCGAGGGTCCCGATCTTTCGATGAGATGATAACTATCGATTTGGTGGAGACGACTTTGACGATCCGACTACAAACGTGCACGACGTTGCGCCTTAGCAACCGCTAAACCAATCTCTTGAGGTTACTGACGATGCTGGAAGCACAGTCAGCCTGACCACGAAGGTCTATTCCTGCAAGCAATCGAAGAACGAGCAAGAATATGATAAAGCAATCTGAATATCGCAAATATATATGAAGTATTGATAATGGTGGGGATCCGAAAGCGGTCTTGGTCTGGTCGTTGGACACAAACGAAGTACACGAAGTTGCAATGGCTAACTTTTAACTAAACAAATCCCAAGGAAAAGCCACTAGATGGATCTACTTATATAGGAGCAAGGGGTGGCGGCCAAGGAGGTGGGAGGACGTCCCAAGGCAGCCTAAAACTAAATCTAGGTCGTACAAGGCCAATG
>NW_021170312.1:0-2303 GCF_002162155.2 Triticum dicoccoides
CGATCGACAAAGCCCATGAATTGACTCTGGATCCTGTCATGATTAGTAGAACAAGAAACAAAACCCAAAAATAATGTTCCTATAACTACTAGGATGTGGTGGTAAAACGCTCACAGTAAAGCAAATATCAATGTCTTACAAGTTCTTACCATGCAGCAGGCGGTGATCGGCAACCAGCGGTGTCAAGTAACTCCGAATATTGAGTCAAGCGATTGCCAGGGGAGCGTACGTATACACGGTGTAGAAATATGTGGAGCTGGGTTGGCTATATATGGTAGCAAAATATTAGCAATAATCAATTCAAAGATGCAATGTTGAATAAACGCTCAACGACGGTACTGTGCTGGTCCTAGGCTAGACCGGACTAGAGACGCGAGCCTAGAACACTAATGAGGTCACGGCGTAGCACAACTAGCATCAATGAAGGATACTAAGTAGCTCTTGACAGCAAGATATAAGTGAAGATCACAACGGCAGTGAAGATAATGATGAAAAACAACTGCCAAGCAGGATATACAACAACTCTCTCTCCAACTTTCCTCTTGAAAAGTTTGAGACAATTTTCTGATAAATTCTTGCAAAGAATGCTACTAACTCAAGCTTTCCAATGCAAAAAGAATCACTCAATTCCGAGTTGATATGAGGAGTCAAAGAATTCTAAAACTGGCCTGAAAAATTGGAACAAGTTGTGTTCACGAACTTCGGAGGGCAAAAAGACCTATTTAGAAGCCGATTTTGAGGTGTCAAATATTGAACTAGCTTCTGCAACTATTTAGATGCGGCTCGTCGCTATCTTCAATTTGAGTACTCACGGAGCCAAAACTGACTTCGTATGAGGAAGATACACCTGTTTTACTGAACAGTGCGCAAAACAGATTCCAATCCGAATTCAACTACGAGATTGAGTTTAGATAGATCCGAATTTTTTTTTTGCTCATCTCTTTTTTTTTCTCACACTTTTTTTCTTTTCCTTTCTTTTTTTTCTCTGACTTTTTTTTACTTTTTTTTTCTCTCGTTTTTTTTATCTTCTTTTTCTCCCTCTTTCCAAGACAAACTAGATAAGATGCAGATTCGATCAGGCGAAGATGTGAGTGACCTCAACTATGATTATGACAATAAACAGTGCGTAGCACATGGTGGAAATTGGTGGATGGGATGGTGGACAGCGGATGGGATAATGATGCAGCGGCTGCGTGACTAATGTGAACAGAACTCGAAACTCTAAAGGAACTAGACACTAAGACCAGCAACTCGACACGGCGATGCAACCGATAATTCAATAATGCAAACAATGAAAAGAAAATTGCAAAGGCTCAGTCTGGCTAGGACAAAGGATGAATAGATCTAACTTTTGTTTTGTGGCTTTTTCTGGGACAATAGGTAAGAAAATAAATCTAATCTAGGAAAAACTGGAAATTCTCACCGAGCAACCTGAAAACAGATACCACTTGCTAGAGGCGGGGTGTCCCGATCTTTCGATGAGATGATAACTATCGATTTGGTGGAGACGACTTTGACGATCCGACTACAAACGTGCAACGACGTTGTGCCTTAGCAATCGCTAAACCAACTCCGAGAGGTTATTGACCACGCCGGAGCACGGTCAACCTGACCACGAAGGTCTATTCCTGCAAGCAATCGAAAAACAAGTAAGAATATGATAAAAGCAATCTGAATATCGCGAATATGTATGAAGTATTGATAATGGTGGGGATCCGTAAGCGGTCTTGGTCTGGTCGTTGGACACAAACGAAGTACACGAAGTTGCAATGGCTAACTTTTAACTAAACAAATCCCAAGGAAAAGCTACTAGATGGATCTACTTATATAGGAGCAAGGGGTGGCGGCCAAGGAGGTGGGAGGACGTCCCAAGGCAGCCTAAAACTAAATCTAGGTCGTACAAGGCCAATGGGCCCAAGTGAAGGTGATGTAACACCTTTGGACTTGTAGTTTGACTCGGATTCTGCTGCAGCATCAGATTGTTTCGTCCACAACTCAACGCTCCGGACGAATTTGAAGGTGATTCCACTTGGGTTGGAAAGTGCACGAAATCTAGTTTCCAACAAAAAAAGAATCACCCAATTCGGAGTCCGTATGAAAAACTTGTGTGCGTTTTGAGTCAGGTATGTCTGTGCAGTCCGAATCTGAATCCAGAACGTGAGAGACTTGGACTCTATCTTCTCTTGGGCCAAAAGTGACGTGAGAGAACTTTTTGGACAGCAAATAAACATCTCTTTCTTCCTTATCTTCATATGTGGATTGTACAAATGTCCCATACACCTGCAATTAGACAAAACACAAAA
>NW_021170313.1:0-975 GCF_002162155.2 Triticum dicoccoides
CTCAAAACGCACACAAGTTTTTCATACGGACTCCGAATTGGGTGATTCTTTTTTTGTTGGAAACTAGATTTCGTGCACTTTCCAACCCAATTGGAATCACCTTCAAATTCGTCCGGAGCATTGAGTTGTGGACGAAACAATCTGATGCTGCAGCAGAATCCGAGTCAAACTACAAGTCCAAAGGTGTTACATCACCTCCACTTGGGCCCATTGGCCTTGTACGACCTAGATTTAGTTTTAGGCTGCCTTGGGACGTCCTCCCACCTCCTTGGCCGCCACCCCTTGCTCCTATATAAGTAGATCCATCTAGTAGCTTTTCCTGGGGATTTGTTTAGTTAAAAGTTAGCCATTGCAACTTCGTGTACTTCGTTTGTGTCCAACGACCAGACCAAGACCGCTTCCGGATCACCACCATTATCAATACTTCATATATATTTGCAATATTCAGATTGCTTTATCATATTCTTGCTCGTTCTTCGATTGCTTGCAGGAATAGACCTTCTGATAGAGGCTAAGGTGTCCCGTCTTTCGATGAGATGGAGGATTTCGCTTTGGTGGAAGTCGACTTTGACGATCCGACTACGAACGTGCGAGGACGTCGCGCCTTAGCAATCGCTAAACCAACTCCGAGAGGTTATTGACCACGCCGGAGCACGATCAACCTGACCACGAGGGTCTGTTTCCTGCGAGCAAACGAAGAACAAGCAAGAAACTGAGATTGCAATCTGGATATTGCGAATATAAGATGAAAGCTTTATTGATCAAGGTGGGGTTCTGTGACGCCTTTGTCTGGTCGTTGAACACAAACGAAGTACGCGAAGTTGCAGCTATGGCGAACTTTTAATCTAAACAAAACCCAAAGTCTAAACGATGCCCTAAGGGCTGTATATATGGAGGAAGAGGGGGGGAATTTCGTGGCCCTTGGTGGAGGGGTCCGAAATCAACCCTATCTCTTGTTTCCCCACACATACGGAC
>NW_021170314.1:0-1325 GCF_002162155.2 Triticum dicoccoides
TCCAGAACAAAAATACTTCACACACTTTTGTGTTTTGTCTAATTGCAGGTGTATGGGACATTTGTACAATCCACATATGAAGATAAGGAAGAAAGAGATGTTTATTTGCTGTCCAAAAAGTTCTCTCACGTCACTTTTGGCCCAAGAGAAGATAGAGTCCAAGTCTCTCACGTTCTGGATTCAGATTCGGACTGCACAGACATACCTGACTCAAAACGCACACAAGTTTTTCATACGGACTCCGAATTGGGTGATTCTTTTTTTGTTGGAAACTAGATTTCGTGCACTTTCCAACCCAATTGGAATCACCTTCAAATTCGTCCGGAGCGTTGAGTTGTGGACGAAACAATTTGATGCTGCAGCAGAATCCGAGTCAAACTACAAGTCCAAAGGTGTTACATCACCTCCACTTGGGCCCATTGGCCTTGTACGACCTAGATTTAGTTTTAGGCTGCCTTGGGACGTCCTCCCACCTTCTTGGCCGCCACCCCTTGCTCCTATATAAGTAGATCCATCTAGTAGCTTTTTCCTTGGGATTTGTTTAGTTAAAAGTTAGCCATTGCAACTTCGTGTACTTCGTTTGTGTCCAACGACCAGACCAAGACCGCTTACGGATCCCCACCTTTATCAATACTTCATATATACTCGCAATATTCGGATTGCTTTTATCATATTCTTGCTTGTTCTTCGATTGCTTGCAGAAATAGACCTTCGTGGTCAGGTTGATTGTGCTCCGGCGTGGTCAATAACCTCTCGGAGTTGGTTTAGCGATTGCTAAGGCACAACGTCGTGCACGTTTGTAGTCGGATCGTCAAAGTCATCTCCACCAAATCGATAGTTATCATCTTATCGAAAGATCGGGACACCTCGCCTCTATCAAGTGATGAGGACATGACTACCTTGGATATGACCAAAAATATTGCATATATGCATATTTGTCATGTGATTTCTAGTGCAAACTATTCAATAATCTATTTATGTTATCCAGAACAAAAATACTTCACACACTTTTGTGTTTTGTCTAATTGCAGGTGTATGGGACATTTGTACAATCCACATATGAAGATAAGGAAGAAAGAGATGTTTATTTGCTGTCCAAAAAGTTCTCTCACGTCACTTTTGGCCCAAGAGAAGATAGAGTCCAAGTCTCTCACGTTCTGGATTCAGATTCGGACTGCACAGACATACCTGACTCAAAACGCACACAAGTTTTTCATACGGACTCCGAATTGGGTGATTCTTTTTTTGTTGGAAACTAGATTTCGTGCACTTTCCAACCCAATTGGAATCACCTTCAAATTCGTCCGGAGCGTTGAGTTGTGGAC
>NW_021170315.1:0-1106 GCF_002162155.2 Triticum dicoccoides
CTGATCATGAATCTTTGAAACATATTAGAAGTCAAGCTAAACTGAATCGTAGACATGCTAAATGGGTTGAATTCATTGAGACTTTCCCTTATGTCATTAAACACAAGAAGGGAAAAGAAAATGTTATTGCTGATGCATTGTCTCGTCGCTATACTATGCTTTCACAACTTGACTTCAAAATATTTGGTTTGGAGACCATCAAAGATCAATATGTGCATGATGCTGATTTTAAAGATGTAATGCAGAATTGTAAAGAAGGAAGAATGTGGAACAAGTTTGTTGTTAATGATGGATTTGTGTTTCGTGCTAACAAGCTATGCATTCCAGCTAGCTCCGTTCGTCTTTTGTTGTTGCAGGAGGCGCATGGAGGAGGATTAATGGGACACTTTGGCGTGAAGAAGACGGAGGACGTACTTGCTACACATTTCTTTTGGCCAAAGATGAGACGGGATGTTGAGCGTTTTATTGCTCTCTGCACTACATGTCAAAAAGCTAAGTCACGACTCAATCCTTATGGTTTATATATGCCTTTGCCTGTACCTAGTGTTCCTTGGGAGGATATATCTATGGACTTTGTTTTAGGTTTACCTCGAACAAAGAAGGGGAGGGATAGCATATTTGTTGTCGTGGATAGATTCTCGAAAATGGCACACTTTATACCATGTCATAAAAGTGATGATGTTGTTAATGTTGCTGATTTGTTCTTTCGTGAAATTATTCACTTGCATGGTGTGCCAAATACTATTGTTTCAGATCGTGATACTAAATTTCTTAGCCACTTTTGGAGATGTTTATGGGCTAAGTTGGGGACTAAACTGCTTTTTAGTACTACTTGTCACCCCCAAACTGATGGCCAAACTGAAGTAGTCAATAGAACATTGTCTACTATGCTTAGGGCTGTTTTGAAGAGTAATAAGAAAATGTGGGAGGAATGCTTGCCTCATATTGAATTTGCTTATAATCGTTCATTGCATTCTACTACTAAGATGTGCCCTTTTGAAGTTGTGTATGGTTTCCTACCTCGTGCACCTATTGATTTGTTGCCTCTTCCATCTTCGGAGAAGGTTAATTTTGATGCTAAACAATGTGCTGAATTGATTTTAAAA
>NW_021170316.1:0-1123 GCF_002162155.2 Triticum dicoccoides
TGACATGACTAGTCGTAAACCCAAAGTGGCACAGACTTACAGGGACAGGCATTCATGACCCAGCTTCGAACGTGTCGGTCATCAGCAAGTGGGTCCGGGCTGTAGCACTGGGCTAGCAGGACTCCGGTAAACCGGGCTGTAGCGGGCTAACAGGACTCCGGTACTCAAAGCGTGACATTTCCCTGAAGGGACAGACACAGGAACGAAGAAGGACACATGCCGGCCAGCCTAAGTGTTCCAGAGCAGTAGCAAGCTACCATGGCTCAGCGGTAACACTAGGAGACATTTCCCGGTAAGAGAGGCTACTAAAGATAAACAACTAGATAGTCAGATCCCACACATACCAAGCATTTCAATAACATACACACAATATGCTCGATATGTGCAATACAACATGGCATCACAAAATGACTCTACGACTCAAGTAGTTTATTCAATAGGCTCCGAGGAGCGAGAAATTACAAACATGGGTCTCATGACCCAACAATCAGAGCATACAAGTCAAGGCACAAGCGGAAGCTATCATGTCTGAGTACAGACATCTATAAATGAAAAAGGCTGAGAAGCCTGACTATCTACCAGATCCTGCCGAGGGCACAAGATCGTAGCTGAGGTATCAAGCTAAACGTCGAAGTCCAAACGGAACTACTAGTGAGACTGAAGTCTCTCTGCAAAAACATAAAATAGGCAAACGTGAGTACAAATGTACCCAGCAAGACTTACATCAGATCTATCTACACATGCATCATTATCAACAAGGGGGGGTGGTGGAGTTTAACTGCAGCAAGCCAGCTTTGACTCGGTGGCTAACCTGAACTACGACTGCAAGTAACTCTTTTGAGGTGGCGCACACGAGTCCACATATTCACCATATCAATACACCACTATGGATCCGCTCCCGTCTCCCTACGAGAACGCCATCCATAGCACTCACGCTTATCTTGCGTATTTTAGAGTATCCACTTTCACTTGTCTATGAACTATGCAATGGGGTCCAAGTTTCCATATCCGAGGAATCCGGCTATTCGAATAGATGATGTTAACCCTGCAGGGGTGTACTTCTTCACACACGCTCTCGCCACTTATCGCCCTGTACACGTCATGTACCTCGGCAACCTTCAAG
>NW_021170317.1:0-2203 GCF_002162155.2 Triticum dicoccoides
GTTGATGGTGGTGCAGGTGTTAATATTATGCCCTTTTCGGTATTTTCTAAATTGAACCGAAAAGAGAGCGAGTTAATGAAGACCAACATGGGACTTAGTGGGTTCTCAGGAGAATTGTCCGAGGCTAAGGGTGTTATTTCTATGGAGCTCACAGTCGGAAGCAAAACATTGTCGACTGCATTTTTTGTTGTTGATGTCAAAGGCCGGTATAATATTCTTTTGGGACGCGACTGGATTCATGCAAATTGCTGCATCCCTTCTACTCTTCATCAATGCTTAATTCAATGGGTTAATGATGATGTCGAGGTGATTGAGGCAGACAATTCTTCTTGCATTGCTTTGACTGAGGCACCGGTTGATTGGCAACACGGTAACATGCGATGTTTGACCGGTAGGGATTTATCGGATTATGATTATATCAATATCGGTAGAGATGGTTTTGTACCTATAAATGCACAGCCGGCTGACATAGCTCGGCTTAATTATTTATCTATATAAATGATGAATAAATACGATAGTATTGAGTGGCTACAAAGACGCACGCAGGAGTATCGTTCCGGAAAGAGCGACATGCATGAAAAAATTGAAGATTTTGATGACATGGAAAAGCTTGGAGAAGGATTCTCATCGGCTGATCCACTTGAAGAAATTAATATTGGTGATGGAAGTATCTCGAGGCCTACATTTATCAAAGCTAGCTTGAAAGCCGATCAGAAAAATAAGGTACGTTTATTACTTAAAGAATTCATTGATTGCTTTGCTTGGAATTATACTGAGATGCCCGGTTTGAGTAGAGATTTAGTAGAACATAGATTAACTATTAAATCCGGTTTTAGGCCGCATAAACAACCTCGTAGAAGTTTCAATCCTAATTTGTATGAACGCATCAAAGAAGAGGTTGATCGGCTGTTAAAAGCTATGTTTATTCGGCCTTGTAGATATGCAGTTTGGGTTTCTAATATTGTGCCCGTGGAAAAGGATACTGGTAATATTAGAATATGTGTTGATTTTAGGGATTTGAATAAAGCTACTCCGAAAGATGAATATCCTATGCCTATAGCCGATATGCTTATTAATGATGCATCGGGACATAAAGTAATTAGCTTTTTAGATGGTAATGCAGGTTACAATCAAATATTTATGGCCGAACAAGATATGTCTAAGACTGCTTTTCATTGCCCAGGTTTTGTTGGTTTATTTGAGTGGGTCGTTATGATATTTGGGTTAAAAAATGCCGGTGCTACATATCAACGTGCTATGAATTTAATTTTTCATGATCTTCTAGGCATTGTATTAGAAATATATATTGATGACATAGTTGTTAAATCAGATGGGTTTGATCATCATTTAGCCGATTTGATATTAGCTTTTGAAAGGATGCGCCGGTATGGGTTAAAAATGAACCCACTCAAATGTGCTTTTGGCGTGTCGGCTGGTAAGTTTTTAGGCTTCATAATTCATGAAAATGGCATAGAGATTGACCCCAAGAAAGTGGAGGCAATTCGAATTTGGAGGAACCCACGTGTAAAAGGGATGTGCAAAAGTTGTTAGGAAAAATTAATTACTTGAGACGATTCATACTTAACCTTGCAGGGAAAATTGAATCGTTTGTTCCTCTACTTCGGCTAAAGAATGAAGCCGAATTTACTTGGGGGGCAAAGCAACGATATGCTTTCAATAATATAAAGCAATGCTTGTCAAATCCTCCAATATTGCGGGTGTCGTTGTCAAAACCGGCGGATCTCGGGTAGGGGGTCCCGAACTGTGCGTCTAGGCGGATGGTAACAGGAGACAAGGGACACGATGTTTTACCCAGGTTCGGGCCCTCTTGATGGAGGTAAAACCCTACGTCCTGCTTGATTGATATTGATATTGTGGATGTTTACAAGAGTGGATCTACAACGAGATCAAGGAGGCTAAACCCTAGAAGCTAGCCTATGGTATGATTGTTGTAATGTATGTCCTATGGACTAGGGCCATCCGGTTTATATAGACACCGGAGAGGGCTAGGGTTACATAGAGTCGGTTACAATGGTAGGAGATCTACATATCCTTATCGCCAAGCTTGCCTTCCACGCCAAGGAAAGTCCCATCCGGACACGGGACGAAGTCTTCAATCTTGTATCTTCATAGTCTTGGAGTCCGGTCGATGATGATAGTCCGGCCGATGATAGTTCGGCTGATGATGGTAATCCGGCTATCC
>NW_021170318.1:0-2203 GCF_002162155.2 Triticum dicoccoides
GTTGATGGTGGTGCAGGTGTTAATATTATGCCCTTTTCGGTATTTTCTAAATTGAACCGAAAAGAGAGCGAGTTAATGAAGACCAACATGGGACTTAGTGGGTTCTCAGGAGAATTGTCCGAGGCTAAGGGTGTTATTTCTATGGAGCTCACAGTCGGAAGCAAAACATTGTCGACTGCATTTTTTGTTGTTGATGTCAAAGGCCGGTATAATATTCTTTTGGGACGCGACTGGATTCATGCAAATTGCTGCATCCCTTCTACTCTTCATCAATGCTTAATTCAATGGGTTAATGATGATGTCGAGGTGATTGAGGCAGACAATTCTTCTTGCATTGCTTTGACTGAGGCACCGGTTGATTGGCAACACGGTAACATGCGATGTTTGACCGGTAGGGATTTATCGGATTATGATTATATCAATATCGGTAGAGATGGTTTTGTACCTATAAATGCACAGCCGGCTGACATAGCTCGGCTTAATTATTTATCTATATAAATGATGAATAAATACGATAGTATTGAGTGGCTACAAAGACGCACGCAGGAGTATCGTTCCGGAAAGAGCGACATGCATGAAAAAATTGAAGATTTTGATGACATGGAAAAGCTTGGAGAAGGATTCTCATCGGCTGATCCACTTGAAGAAATTAATATTGGTGATGGAAGTATCTCGAGGCCTACATTTATCAAAGCTAGCTTGAAAGCCGATCAGAAAAATAAGGTACGTTTATTACTTAAAGAATTCATTGATTGCTTTGCTTGGAATTATACTGAGATGCCCGGTTTGAGTAGAGATTTAGTAGAACATAGATTAACTATTAAATCCGGTTTTAGGCCGCATAAACAACCTCGTAGAAGTTTCAATCCTAATTTGTATGAACGCATCAAAGAAGAGGTTGATCGGCTGTTAAAAGCTATGTTTATTCGGCCTTGTAGATATGCAGTTTGGGTTTCTAATATTGTGCCCGTGGAAAAGGATACTGGTAATATTAGAATATGTGTTGATTTTAGGGATTTGAATAAAGCTACTCCGAAAGATGAATATCCTATGCCTATAGCCGATATGCTTATTAATGATGCATCGGGACATAAAGTAATTAGCTTTTTAGATGGTAATGCAGGTTACAATCAAATATTTATGGCCGAACAAGATATGTCTAAGACTGCTTTTCATTGCCCAGGTTTTGTTGGTTTATTTGAGTGGGTCGTTATGATATTTGGGTTAAAAAATGCCGGTGCTACATATCAACGTGCTATGAATTTAATTTTTCATGATCTTCTAGGCATTGTATTAGAAATATATATTGATGACATAGTTGTTAAATCAGATGGGTTTGATCATCATTTAGCCGATTTGATATTAGCTTTTGAAAGGATGCGCCGGTATGGGTTAAAAATGAACCCACTCAAATGTGCTTTTGGCGTGTCGGCTGGTAAGTTTTTAGGCTTCATAATTCATGAAAATGGCATAGAGATTGACCCCAAGAAAGTGGAGGCAATTCGAATTTGGAGGAACCCACGTGTAAAAGGGATGTGCAAAAGTTGTTAGGAAAAATTAATTACTTGAGACGATTCATATCTAACCTTGCAGGGAAAATTGAATCGTTTGTTCCTCTACTTCGGCTAAAGAATGAAGCCGAATTTACTTGGGGGGCAAAGCAACGATATGCTTTCAATAATATAAAGCAATGCTTGTCAAATCCTCCAATATTGCGGGTGTCGTTGTCAAAACCGGCGGATCTCGGGTAGGGGGTCCCGAACTGTGCGTCTAGGCGGATGGTAACAGGAGACAAGGGACACGATGTTTTACCCAGGTTCGGGCCCTCTTGATGGAGGTAAAACCCTACGTCCTGCTTGATTGATATTGATATTGTGGATGTTTACAAGAGTGGATCTACAACGAGATCAAGGAGGCTAAACCCTAGAAGCTAGCCTATGGTATGATTGTTGTAATGTATGTCCTATGGACTAGGGCCATCCGGTTTATATAGACACCGGAGAGGGCTAGGGTTACATAGAGTCGGTTACAATGGTAGGAGATCTACATATCCTTATCGCCAAGCTTGCCTTCCACGCCAAGGAAAGTCCCATCCGGACACGGGACGAAGTCTTCAATCTTGTATCTTCATAGTCTTGGAGTCCGGTCGATGATGATAGTCCGGCCGATGATAGTTCGGCTGATGATGGTAATCCGGCTATCC
>NW_021170319.1:0-934 GCF_002162155.2 Triticum dicoccoides
GAAAATGTGGGAGGAATGCTTGCCTCATATTGAATTTGCTTATAATCGTTCATTGCATTCTACTACTAAGATGTGCCCTTTTGAAGTTGTGTATGGTTTCCTACCTCGTGCACCTATTGATTTGTTGCCTCTTCCATCTTCGGAGAAGGTTAATTTTGATGCTAAACAACGTGCTGAATTGATTTTAAAAATGCATGAGTTAACTAAGGAAAACATTGAGCGTATGAATGCTAAATATAAACTTGCTGGAGATAAGGGTAGAAAACATGTTGTGTTTGCACCTGGAGATCTTGTTTGGTTACATTTGCGTAAGGATAGATTTCCTGATTTGCGCAAATCAAAGCTAATGCCACGTGCTGATGGTCCCTTTAAGGTGTTAGAGAAAATAAATGATAATGCATATAAACTTGAGCTGCCTGCAGATTTTGGGGTTAGTCCCATTTTAACATTGCAGATTTGAAACCTTATTTGGGTGAGGAAGATGGACTTCCGTCGAGGACGACTTCATTTCAAGAAGGGGAGGATGATGAGGACATCAATACAATTGTTACACCCACAGCCCTTGCTGCTATACATACTGGACCAATTACTAGAGCTCGTGCACGCCAACTAAATTACCAGGTACTTTCGTTTCTTGGTAATGATTCTAATGTTCATGAGAATATGATGCTGCCTAAATTGGATACATTTGTTTTGCTTACAAATGAAGGGCCTAGCTTGGAGAAGGATGAACATTGGAGCAAGAACAAGCATGGAGATGATGGCATGCGCAAGGGGAACAAGAACGGAGTTACAAGTGATGATTTCAGGACTTTGAAGCCACCATAATGGGTGCATGAAGCCTTGGACGAAATATACAAGATGCCACTTCATAAATTTCGTCCCGAGGCTATTTTAGGTGCTGCGTCACCTTATTATTGGGCCAGGCCCATGT
>NW_021170320.1:0-1574 GCF_002162155.2 Triticum dicoccoides
GGTATTCATCGCGTGACATTTCCCCGAAGGGACAGACACAGGAACGAAGAAGGACACATGCCGGCCAGCCTAAGTGTTCCGGAGCAGTAGCAAGCTACCATGGCTCAGTGGAAACACTAGGAGACATTTCCCGGTAAGAGAGGCTACTAAAGGTAAACAACTAGATGGTCAGATCCCACACATACCAAGCATTTCAATAACATACACACAATATGCTCGATATGTGCAAATACAACATGGCATCACATCATGACTCTACGACTCAAGTAATTTATTCAATAGGCTCCGAGGAGCGAGATATTACAAACATGGGTCTCATGACCCAACAATCAGAGCATACAAATCAAAGCACAAGCGGAAGCTATCATGTCTGGGTACAGACATCTATAACTGAAAAGGGCTGAGAAGCCTGACTATCTACCGGGGCACAAGATCGTAGCTGAGGTAACAAGCTAAACGTCGAAGTCCAAGCGGAACTACTAGTGAGACTGAAGTCTCTCTGCAAAAACATAAAATAGGCAAACGTGAGTACAAATGTACCCAGCAAGACTTACATCAGATCTATCTACATATGCATCATTATCAACAAGGGGGTGGTGGAGTTTAACTGCAGCAAGCCAGCTTTGACTCGGTGGCTATCCTGAACTACGACTGCAAGTAACTCTTTTGAGGTGGCGCACACGAGTCCACATATTCACCAACCAATACACCACTATGGATCCGCTCCCGTCTCCCTACGAGAACGCCATCCATAGCACTCACGCTTATCTTGCATATTTTAGAGTATCCACTTTCACTTGTCTATGAACTATGCAAGGGGTCCAAGTTTCCATATCCGAGGAATCCGGCTATTCGAATAGATGATGTTAACCCTGCAGGGGTGTACTTCTTCACACACGCTTTCGCCACTTATCGCCCTGTACACGTCATGTACCTCGGCAACCTTCAAGCGGAAGCCGGGCGAGGGAGTCGGCCACGACCTGACTAACCGAACAAGTCTCTCGTCCAGGTTTATCGCCTATTCGGGTTCCATCCGCAAGGAGATCCGGCCGGGGTGTCGCTTACGGCCCCAAACGATGTGAGCAGGGTTCCCAAGCCCACCATCCGGGTGCCACTTGGTACACCGTGCCATTGTTCCTAGTCTGTCCCAAGCCCACCTGTACCGGGTGCCACTTGGTAGACTACTAACACTACCTACAAACACCAGAAACTAGTTGCAACTCCTGGACAGAGATCATGTTGGTTAATAAGTCGAGAGGGGCACTTAAGCATTCCAATGTGTGGTAGTAGCTGGTCATGGATCACAAACACAGAACTCAGTTCCTGAGGACGGCTGCAATGAGACAACCCACCATGTACTCCTACATGGCCTCTCACCGCTACCTTTACCAAATCGTGTTCACACACTTAGCTCACACACATTGGGACATGTTCACACGCCTCTGATTCATCCCCGATGAATCAGACCTGACACAACTCTAAGCAGTAGCAGGCATGACAGACAAGCATGAATGAGTAGGCACAACAGGGCTCAAACAACTCCTACTCATGCTAGTGGGTTTCATCTATTTACT
>NW_021170321.1:0-1264 GCF_002162155.2 Triticum dicoccoides
GGGTCCGGGCTGTAGCACTGGGCTAGCAGGACTCCGGTAAACCGGGCTGTAGCGGGCTAACAGGACTCCGGTACTCAAAGCGTGACATTTCCCCGAAGGGACAGACACAGGAACGAAGAAGGACACATGCCGGCCAGCCTAAGTGTTCCAGAGCAGTAGCAAGCTACCATGGCTCAGCGGTAACACTAGGAGACATTTCCCGGTAAGAGAGGCTACTAAAGATAAACAACTAGATAGTCAGATCCCACACATACCAAGCATTTCAATCATACACACAATATGCTCGATATGTGCAAATACAACGAAGCATCACAACATGACTCTACGACACAAGTACTTTATTTAAGGCTCAGGGAGCCATACATAACATACACAAAGGTACGGGTCTCACGACCCAACATACAAGTCATACAGTCATACAAACCAGCAGCGGAAGTAACTTGTCTGAGTACAGAAAACTAGTAAAATAAAAGAGGCTTGGAAAGCCTAACTATACTACGTGGTCCTTCACAAGCTCAGGGTCACCACCTGGGTCTTTAACCTACTCGTTGATGTCAACGTCTACATAGAACCCATCAGAAGGGGTTGCAGCGTCTTCTGTAAAATGTAGAACATAGCAACATGAGTACAAAGGTACTCAGCAAGACTTACATCAGATCCTACATACATGCATGTTATCAAGAAGGGTTGGTGGAGTTATTGCAGCAAGCCAGCTTTGACTCTTGGCTAGACTATCCTACGATACTCCAACTTGAAATGGTTTTGCGCACACGAGTCCACTACTCACCAATTCAATACACTACCGAGGATTCGCCTCTGTCTTCCTACGGAAGAGCCATCCTCGACACTCACACTTATCTTGAGGCTTTTAGCAGTTTCCATTTACTTGTCTATGAACTGTATAGGCAACCAAGTAGTCCTTTACCGCGGACGCGGCTATTCGAATAGATTATGATAACCCTGCAGGGGTGTACTTCTTCATACATGTTTCCACCACTTAGCGTCTGCACACGACATGTGCTCGGCAGACTTCAAGCGAAAGCCGACGTGGGTGTAGACCACGACCTACCTAAACACTTAAGCCTCTAGTCCAGGTTTATCGCCTATTCAGGTTCCATCCGCAGGGAGTCCGGCCGAGGTTTCCCATACGGCCCCGAACGATGTGAACAGGGTTCCCGAGATACCTAACGGGTATTCGGTACACCGTGCCACGTACCTACCGCATCACAGCCCACCCCTACGGTCAGCGCTGTCCACGGCCTCC
>NW_021170322.1:0-2153 GCF_002162155.2 Triticum dicoccoides
GCCTGCCGTCAAGGTGCCAGGGAGGCCTGGGCCATGGTGAAGACATGGTACCCGAAGGCTGACCCAAACCACATGGCCAAGGTCGGACCTGTGGGGCCGGATGGGAAGGAGATCCCTGTGAGCCTGATGTATGGCCAAGTAGAGTTGGCCGCGAAATATTCCCAGCAGGACTGTAAATTAGACAGCCTGTTAGATGGGATTGAGGAAGAATACAATCAGTCAGTTTGACGATGTAATTTTAAAATGACATGTAAAATGCCTTCTAGCCGGATTGTAGATCATTTGTCTCTGTGGACCTTTTCGCTTCGACCTCGGGACCCAACAGTCCGGAGTGTGTCCGAATACCCTCATGGTTATAAAAAAGGAACCGGGGCATGCATGGAGACAAGGCGTAGGGGTCATAAATGCTTTATCCGACAAGTGCCCAACTAGCTATGTTATATTACATGGGTAGTAAGAAACATCTTCCAGGGAGAATAGTTCCGTTAGGGGTTCCTTTCCCTGGGCGGCATGCCCTAAAGTGCATGACCGGACTGCGAAAAAAGCAGAAAAAGCATCTGGGGGCAGACAAATATGTAAGTAATGAATCATCGTTCAGGTCACCGACCGAATATTCCCATAAGAACGCTAGCTTTCGGCTTCACCCAGTCTGAGGTACACATCCGGCTGACCCAGCAGTAACAATCGCAGAGGTGCTCCCTTTACCTCCTAGCCGAACAATCGGGAACGTAGGGGTAAGCACAGGAGCCAGGCAACCTAGCTTGGCCAAAACTTAAGTCATATCGATGCATACAATGGTGATCAAAAGGTACATGCGGAAGTGTGACACATGTGCTGGGCATGAAACCCATATAAACAAGCTTCTGTTAAAGAAGCCCCCAGGTATATCGAGTGCGAGTAGCACATCGAGTAAGTGCGAACAAAACGCAGGTTAGCCCTCAAGGGGGTTGTAACGAAAAAGGGAGGAGAAAGGAGGGAAAACTCAGACAGCGAAAAAGTATGAAAAGGTGGACGGAGGAAGGAGACGAACCCTGAGTCCGGCGCTAGGCGTAAAATCTTCGGAGACGGGCTGCGTTCCATGGGTTTGGTGCGAGTCAGTTGTCAGATGCTTCGCGTAGACGGTATGCACCGCCGGTAAGGACTTGGTCGATGATGAAGGGACCTTCCCATTTGGGCGTAAGTTTGTCCTTTTTCTTGTCCGGCAGGCGTAGAACTAGCTCGCCAACATTGTAAGTTTTGGCCCGTACTTCTCTGCTTTGATATCTTCGAGCCTGCTGTTGATAGAATGCGGAACGGGATTTTGCCATGTCGCGCTCTTTCTCCAAGGCGTCCAAACTGTCCTGCCGATCTAACTCGGCTTCTCTTTCCTCGTACATGCGCACGCAAGGTGAGTCATGAATTATGTCGCAGGGCAAAACTGCCTCAGCGCCATATACCATAAAAATGGTGTGAATCCAGTTGTGCGGTTTGGCGTGGTCCGCAGCCCCCAGAGTACGGAGTCGAGCTCTTCTACCCAGTGCGTGTTAGATTCCGTGAGGGACCGCACTAATCTGGGTTTAATGCCGCTCATGATTAGACCATTTTCTCGTTCCACTTGACCATTGGTTTGAGGGTGGTAGACTGAAGCGTAGTCGAGCTTGATGCCCATGTTCTTGCACCAGAGTTTAACCTCGTCGGCCGTGAAATTCGTGCCATTATCAGTTATGATGCTGTGGGGGACGCCAAAATGGTGTACTACCCCGGATATAAAGTCTATCACAGGTCCGGATTCTGCCGTTTTAACCGGCTTGGCCTCTATCCATTTGGTGAATTTGTCCACCATGACCAATAAGTATTTGTGCTTGTGGGTTCCCCCTTTAAGGGGTCCTACCATGTCAAGCCCCTAGACCGCGAACGGCCAGGTGATGGGTATTGTTTTGAGGGCGATGGGTGGCATGTGGCTCTGATTAGCAAAGAGCTGGCAACCGACGCATCGTTGGACTAAGTCCTGAGCATCTGCCCGGGCAGTCGGCCAGTAAAATCCTGTACGGAAGGCCTTGCCTACAAGGGCTCGGGCTGCAGCGTGGTGCCCACCGAGTCCGGCGTGAATTTCAGCCAGAAGATTTCGCCCTTCCTCTTCGGAGATACACCTTTGAAGGACTCCGGTTGTGCTT
>NW_021170323.1:0-2153 GCF_002162155.2 Triticum dicoccoides
GCCTGCCGTCAAGGTGCCAGGGAGGCCTGGGCCATGGTGAAGACATGGTACCCGAAGGCTGACCCAAACCACATGGCCAAGGTCGGACCTGTGGGGCCGGATGGGAAGGAGATCCCTGTGAGCCTGATGTATGGCCAAGTAGAGTTGGCCGCGAAATATTCCCAGCAGGACTGTAAATTAGACAGCCTGTTAGATGGGATTGAGGAAGAATACAATCAGTCAGTTTGACGATGTAATTTTAAAATGACATGTAAAATGCCTTCTAGCCGGATTGTAGATCATTTGTCTCTGTGGACCTTTTCGCTTCGACCTCGGGACCCAACAGTCCGGAGTGTGTCCGAATACCCTCATGGTTATAAAAAAGGAACCGGGGCATGCATGGAGACAAGGCGTAGGGGTCATAAATGCTTTATCCGACAAGTGCCCAACTAGCTATGTTATATTACATGGGTAGTAAGAAACATCTTCCAGGGAGAATAGTTCCGTTAGGGGTTCCTTTCCCTGGGCGGCATGCCCTAAAGTGCATGACCGGACTGCGAAAAAAGCAGAAAAAGCATCTGGGGGCAGACAAATAAGTAAGTAATGAATCATCGTTCAGGTCACCGACCGAATATTCCCATAAGAACGCTAGCTTTCGGCTTCACCCAGTCTGAGGTACACATCCGGCTGACCCAGCAGTAACAATCGCAGAGGTGCTCCCATTACCTCCTAGCCGAACAATCGGGAACGTAGGGGTAAGCACAGGAGCCAGGCAACCTAGCTTGGCCAAAACTTAAGTCATATCGATGCATACAATGGTGATCAAAAGGTACATGTGGAAGTGTGACACATGTGCTGGGCATGAAACCCATATAAACAAGCTTCTGTTAAAGAAGCCCCCAGGTATATCGAGTGCGAGTAGCACATCGAGTAAGTGCGAACAAAACGCAGGTTAGCCCTCAAGGGGGTTGTAACGAAAAAGGGAGGAGAAAGGAGGGAAAACTCAGACAGCGAAAAAGTATGAAAAGGTGGACGGAGGAAGGAGACGAACCCTGAGTCCGGCGCTAGGCGTAAAATCTTTGGAGACGGGCTGCGTTCCATGGGTTTGGTGCGAGTCAGTTGTCAGATGCTTCGCGTAGACGGTATGCACCGCCGGTAAGGACTTGGTCGATGATGAAGGGACCTTCCCATTTGGGCGTAAGTTTGTCCTTTTTCTTGTCCGGCAGGCGTAGAACTAGCTCGCCAACATTGTAAGTTTTGGCCCGTACTTCTCTGCTTTGATATCTTCGAGCCTGCTGTTGATAGAATGCGGAACGGGATTTTGCCATGTCGCGCTCTTTCTCCAAGGCGTCCAAACTGTCCTGCCGATCTAACTCGGCTTCTCTTTCCTCGTACATGCGCACGCAAGGTGAGTCATGAATTATGTCGCAGGGCAAAACTGCCTCAGCGCCATATACCATAAAAATGGTGTGAATCCAGTTGTGCGGTTTGGCGTGGTCCGCAGCCCCCAGAGTACGGAGTCGAGCTCTTCTACCCAGTGCGTGTTAGATTCCGTGAGGGACCGCACTAATCTGGGTTTAATGCCGCTCATGATTAGACCATTTTCTCGTTCCACTTGACCATTGGTTTGAGGGTGGTAGACTGAAGCGTAGTCGAGCTTGATGCCCATGTTCTTGCACCAGAGTTTAACCTCGTCGGCCGTGAAATTCGTGCCATTATCAGTTATGATGCTGTGGGGGACGCCAAAATGGTGTACTACCCCGGATATAAAGTCTATCACAGGTCCGGATTCTGCCGTTTTAACCGGCTTGGCCTCTATCCATTTGGTGAATTTGTCCACCATGACCAATAAGTATTTGTGCTTGTGGGTTCCCCCTTTAAGGGGTCCTACCATGTCAAGCCCCTAGACCGCGAACGGCCAGGTGATGGGTATTGTTTTGAGGGCGATGGGTGGCATGTGGCTCTGATTAGCAAAGAGCTGGCAACCGACGCATCGTTGGACTAAGTCCTGAGCATCTGCCCGGGCAGTCGGCCAGTAAAATCCTGTACGGAAGGCCTTGCCTACAAGGGCTCGGGCTGCAGCGTGGTGCCCACCGAGTCCGGCGTGAATTTCAGCCAGAAGATTTCGCCCTTCCTCTTCGGAGATACACCTTTGAAGGACTCCGGTTGTGCTT
>NW_021170324.1:0-1299 GCF_002162155.2 Triticum dicoccoides
AGGGGGGAAGGTTGTACATCCACACAAACACAGGCCAGGTGCTATGTGTGCTTCTCTGGCAGCCAAACGGATTGACTCCATCGGTGCTCGCGCTCAGCACGACGTTCCTTGGATCCTTCCCAAATTCTGGGTATTCAAAGTTGAACGCTTGCCACTGGCTCGCATCCTTAGGGTGACTCAGCATCTTGTCTTTTTTATTTATCTCCGGATCATTTCCGTCATCTTCCCGCTTCTTCTCCTCCCTATCCGCGTGCCAACGCAGGAGCTTTGCTACCTTAGGGTCTGCGAAATACCGCTGCAGACGAGGAGTGATCGGAAAGTACCACACCGATTTTCAAGGAGCTTTCTTCCTCTTCTTGTATCGAGTGACGCCGCACACCGGACATATGGTAGACTCCGCGTGCTCGTCCCGATAAATGATGCAATTGTTCATGCACACATGGTATTTCACGTGCGGTAAATCCAGAGGACACATGATTTTCTTCGCCTCCTGGAAACTGGTCGGGCACTTGTTCCCCTTGGGAAGACGTTCGTGCCAGAATGACATGTTCTCGTCGAAGGATGCGTCAGTCATTTTATGTTTTACCTTCATCTCCAGAGCCATGAGCGTTACTTTCAGGCGGGTATCCTCGGGCCTGCATTCTTCATACAATGGAGTAACCGCGTCTATCTCCAGTTGATCCAGCTTAGCTTTCTCTCGGGCGGCAGCTCTTGCGTTATCCGTCTGCTTGAGAAGCAGCTCTTGAATATGAGGGTCCTGCACCCAGCCTCCATCGTCGTCTACTCCAGCATCTTCATCTTCATGATCATGCCCTTCGTGTTGATCTTCCTCATCATCATGTATGACATGTTCTACATGATGACTGTGTACAGCATCACCGTCGTGATCATGTCCTGGAGATTCTTCGTCTTCTCGCCCGCCCTCGTCGCGGTGGTACTTGTCTTGTTGCCCTTCCTCATTTCTTGCCCGGCCCCCATGGATGACTTCATAGTCATCTTCATCACCTTGCCACCAATAGCCATCCATGAAACCACGCAAGAGCAGGTGGTCCCGCACCTGCCCGGGATCCGGGTCCGCAATAAGGCTCTTCAGCTTGCATCTTCCACACGGACATCTTATCTCCGTCTCGTTCTTTTGAAGCATCTCGGCCTTCGCGGAGCTCAAAAACCTATTCACAATGCCTTCAGTCATCGTGCGGACCATGGTCGCCTGCGGGGTAGAGCAAAATGATATTTTAGAACCAAGAAAAAATTTGGCATGACCTTCCCTAAAAATAGGACCAAAAAGAATGCATAGTG
>NW_021170325.1:0-2033 GCF_002162155.2 Triticum dicoccoides
AGCAGGTGATCAGAATTCGGCCGTGTCGCAGTCGCGCAACAGAATTCACAGTCGATCCGTCGCTGCGAATACGGTTCAGTCGGCTCACAGCCCCAGATCGCCTCCGCGGCGTGAAGGGCGCGAGAATCGGCGAGACCAATATGGAGACCGACACGACCGAGATGATAGGCGTCGAGTGCCCAATTCCCCTCCGAGGGGTGGGTCTTACGCTCCTCGGCAGCAAGATGACAGACGTCAGCTCAGTGCAGGGCGAAGAGTTCCAGTCGACCCGAGAGAACCAGGCTTCGACGCGCGATCCATTATCGTGCAAGGCTTGGTCGACCGGAACAGAGCCCATCGAGGTGGACTCGACAGAGATGCGCCCACGAGCAGTCGAGTGCATGTTTCTGGTCCGGAATGTTTCAGCAGAGCTATCAGAGCCGCAGTGATCCCTCCCAATTTCAGGTTGGCAACAGGAGTCAGCAAGTTCACTGGTGAGTCTAAGCCTGAAACTTGGCTTGAGGACTACCGAGTGGCAGTTCAGATTGGTGGTGGGAATGACGAGGTGGCCATGAAACATCTGCCCCTCATGTTGGAAGGTTCTGCCAGAGCATGGTTGACTCAGTTACCTCCTAGCAGCATTTACACTTGGGAAGATCTGTCCCGAGTGTTCGTCAGAACGTTTGAAGGAACTTGCAAGCGACCGGCTGGATTGATGGAGCTGCAAGTCTGTGTGCAGAAGACCAATGAGACTCTCAGGGAGTATATTCAGAGATGGATCACTTTGCACCATACAGTGGAGAATGTGTCTGATCATCAGGCAGTCTGCGCCTTCAAGGATGGTGTCAAGAACAGAGAATTGAGTTTGAAATTTGGTCGAACCGGAGACATGACCTTGAGTCGGATGATGGAAATTGCTACCAAGTACGCCAACGGCGAAGAAGAAGACGGACTCCTAAGCGGCAAGCACAAGCCGAGTCAGTCGGAGAAGGGAAACATCAGTCGGAAACAGAAGCGGAAGGCTGAACCGGCAGCTCCTGGAGAGGCTCTGGCCGTGACTCAGGGAAAGTTTAAAGGGAAACCAAAAGGATCCTGCAACCCTAAGAAGGTAAAGGATAAAGAAGGGAACGACGTGATGGATATGCCGTGCCACATCCACACGGAGAAAGACGAAGAGGGGAATATCATTTACCCAAAGCATACCACTCGCCAATGTCGACTCCTGATCCAGCAGTTTCAAGGAAAACAGTCCAAAGACAAGGAAAAGGAGTCGGACAAGGCCGAAGACAAGGAAAAGGAGGACAGTGAGGAAGGATATCCGCATGTCAACTCCACTCTGATGATCTTTGCAGATGTGGAAAGCAAGAGTCGATTGAAAGTCATTAACCGTGAGGTGAACATGGTTACCCCGGCAAAAGAAAATTATCTGAGATGGTCCCAAACACCCATCACATTCGACCAATCTGATCACCCGACTCATATTGCCACCCCTGGGAGGCAAGCTTTGGTGGTCGATCCAGTTGTCGAAGGCACTCGACTGACAAAAGTGCTGATGGACGGTGGTAGTGGGCTGAATTTGTTGTATGCAGACACACTGAAAGGAATGGGCATTCCGATGTCCCGACTGAGCACCAGTAACATGAGCTTTCATGGAGTTATACCAGGGAAGAAAGCTGAGTCACTCGGCCAAATAGCTCTGGACGTGGTGTTTGGTGATTCGAAACATTTTCGCAAAGAGAAGTTGACGTTTGAGGTCGTGGATTTTCAGAGTGCATATCACGCCATTTTGGGGAGACCAGCTTATGCACGGTTCATGGCTCGACCATGTTACGTGTACCTCAAATTGAAGATGCCCGGCCCCAAAGGAGTGATCACTGTCACCGGTGATCGGAAAAAGGCAGAAGAGTGCTTTCAGAAGGGCTCAAAGATTGCTAATTCCCAGGTGACAGCGGTCGAGTTTGAAGAATACAAGCAAAACGCAGATCCGAGTGATTTGCTGCGATCCAAGAAACCCGCCACAGAATCTGCATTTCAGTCGTCCGGTGAGACGAAGC
>NW_021170326.1:0-2033 GCF_002162155.2 Triticum dicoccoides
AGCAGGTGATCAGAATTCGGCCGTGTCGCAGTCGCGCAACAGAATTCACAGTCGATCCGTCGCTGCGAATACGGTTCAGTCGGCTCACAGCCCCAGATCGCCTCCGCGGCGTGAAGGGCGCGAGAATCGGCGAGACCAATATGGAGACCGACACGACCGAGATGATAGGCGTCGAGTGCCCAATTCCCCTCCGAGGGGTGGGTCTTACGCTCCTCGGCAGCAAGATGACAGACGTCAGCTCAGTGCAGGGCGAAGAGTTCCAGTCGACCCGAGAGAACCAGGCTTCGACGCGCGATCCATTATCGTGCAAGGCTTGGTCGACCGGAACAGAGCCCATCGAGGTGGACTCGACAGAGATGCGCCCACGAGCAGTCGAGTGCATGTTTCTGGTCCGGAATGTTTCAGCAGAGCTATCAGAGCCGCAGTGATCCCTCCCAATTTCAGGTTGGCAACAGGAGTCAGCAAGTTCACTGGTGAGTCTAAGCCTGAAACTTGGCTTGAGGACTACCGAGTGGCAGTTCAGATTGGTGGTGGGAATGACGAGGTGGCCATGAAACATCTGCCCCTCATGTTGGAAGGTTCTGCCAGAGCATGGTTGACTCAGTTACCTCCTAGCAGCATTTACACTTGGGAAGATCTGTCCCGAGTGTTCGTCAGAATGTTTGAAGGAACTTGCAAGCGACCGGCTGGATTGATGGAGCTGCAAGTCTGTGTGCAGAAGACCAATGAGACTCTCAGGGAGTATATTCAGAGATGGATCACTTTGCACCATACAGTGGAGAATGTGTCTGATCATCAGGCAGTCTGCGCCTTCAAGGATGGTGTCAAGAACAGAGAATTGAGTTTGAAATTTGGTCGAACCGGAGACATGACCTTGAGTCGGATGATGGAAATTGCTACCAAGTACGCCAACGGCGAAGAAGAAGACGGACTCCTAAGCGGCAAGCACAAGCCGAGTCAGTCGGAGAAGGGAAACATCAGTCGGAAACAGAAGCGGAAGGCTGAACCGGCAGCTCCTGGAGAGGCTCTGGCCGTGACTCAGGGAAAGTTTAAAGGGAAACCAAAAGGATCCTGGAACCCTAAGAAGGTAAAGGATAAAGAAGGGAACGACGTGATGGATATGCCGTGCCACATCCACACGGAGAAAGACGAAGAGGGGAATATCATTTACCCAAAGCATACCACTCGCCAATGTCGACTCCTGATCCAGCAGTTTCAAGGAAAACAGTCCAAAGACAAGGAAAAGGAGTCGGACAAGGCCGAAGACAAGGAAAAGGAGGACAGTGAGGAAGGATATCCGCATGTCAACTCCACTCTGATGATCTTTGCAGATGTGGAAAGCAAGAGTCGATTGAAAGTCATTAACCGTGAGGTGAACATGGTTACCCCGGCAAAAGCAAATTATCTGAGATGGTCCCAAACACCCATCACATTCGACCAATCTGATCACCCGACTCATATTGCCACCCCTGGGAGGCAAGCTTTGGTGGTCGATCCAGTTGTCGAAGGCACTCGACTGACAAAAGTGCTGATGGACGGTGGTAGTGGGCTGAATTTGTTGTATGCAGACACACTGAAAGGAATGGGCATTCCGATGTCCCGACTGAGCACCAGTAACATGAGCTTTCATGGAGTTATACCAGGGAAGAAAGCTGAGTCACTCGGCCAAATAGCTCTGGACGTGGTGTTTGGTGATTCGAAACATTTTCGCAAAGAGAAGTTGACGTTTGAGGTCGTGGATTTTCAGAGTGCATATCACGCCATTTTGGGGAGACCAGCTTATGCACGGTTCATGGCTCGACCATGTTACGTGTACCTCAAATTGAAGATGCCCGGCCCCAAAGGAGTGATCACTGTCACCGGTGATCGGAAAAAGGCAGAAGAGTGCTTTCAGAAGGGCTCAAAGATTGCTAATTCCCAGGTGACAGCGGTCGAGTTTGAAGAATACAAGCAAAACGCAGATCCGAGTGATTTGCTGCGATCCAAGAAACCCGCCACAGAATCTGCATTTCAGTCGTCCGGTGAGACGAAGC
>NW_021170327.1:0-1832 GCF_002162155.2 Triticum dicoccoides
GGTTACTTTAATAGTTTTTTTTTCTTTGAACACATTTTAATCGAAGGTCTATCGTGTTACTTTTTGATAATTTTTGCTTTTTGAACACATGTTAATTGGCTTGAAAGAAGTTCTATCGTGGTACTTCACAACATCTTTCCAAAAAAGTGAAATAACTGTTGTCAACCTATAAGGCATGTCTGTCAAATTAACCTCGAGGTACTTTTTCTCGAATTAACATCTGGGTCTTGCAGGAGTAATTGTTTTCTAAACAGATGTTAATCGAAGGTCGATCGGGTTACTTCGATAATTTTTGTTCTTTGAACACATGTTAATTGGTTTGAAAGAAGTTCTATCATGTTAATTCATGACATCTTCCCAAAAAAAGTGATATGAATTTTGTCAACCTATAAGGCATGTCTATCAAATTAATTGTTCTCGAATTAACCTCTACGTCCTGCTGGAGTACTTGTTTTTTGAATGCATGTAAATCGTAGGTCTATCGCGTTACTTTTTGATAATTTTTGTTTTTTGAAGACATGTTAATTGGCTTGAAAGAAGGTCTATCATGTTACTTCATGACATCTTTCCTAAAAAAGTGATATGACTTTTGTCAATGTATAAGGCATGCCTGTTAAATTTACCTCATGGTATTGGTTCTCGAATTAACCTCTGGGTCTTGCTGGAGTACTTGTTTTTTCAACACACGTTAATCAAAGGTCTATCACGTTACTTCTTGATAATTTTATTTTTGAACACATGATAATTGGCTTGAAAGACATTCTATCATGTTACCTCACGACATCTTTCCAAAAAAAGTGATATGACTTTTGTCAACCTATAATGCATGTCTGTCTAATTAACCTTGAGGTACTTTGTGACGCCCCCGATTCAATCATACACTAATCATACACGCAAACGTGTACGATCAAGATCAGGGACTCACGGGAAGATATCACAACACAACTCTTCAAATAAAATAAGTCATACAAGCATCATAATACAAGCCAGGGGCCTCGAGGGCTCGAATACAAGTGCTCGATCATAGACGAGTCAGCGGAAGCAACAATATCTAAGTACAGACATAAGTTAAACAAGTTGCCTTAAGGAGGCTAGCACAAACTGGGATACAAATCGAAAGAGGCGCAGGCCTCCTGCGTGGGATCCTCCTAAACTACTCCTGGTCTTCATCAGCGGGCTGCACGTAGTAGTAGGCACCTCCCGAATAGTACTAGTCGTCATCGACAGTGGCGTCTGGCTCCTGGGCTCCATCGTCTGGTCGCAGCAATCGAGTATAGAAAGAGGGAAAAGAGGGAGCAAAGCAACCGTGAGTACTCATCCAAAGTACTCGCAAGCAAGGAGCTACACTACATATGTATGCATTGGTATCAAATGGAATAAGGGTATCATATGTGGACTGAACTGCAGAAAGCCAGAATAAGAGGGGGATAGCTAGTCCTATCGAAGACTACGCTTCTGGTAACCTCCATCTTGCAGCATGTAGAAGAGAGTAGATGGTAAGTTCACCAAGTATCATCGCATAGCATAATCCTAACCGATGATCCTCCCCTCGTCGCCCTGTGAGAGAGCGATCACCGGTTGTATCTGGCACTTGGAATGGTGTGTTTTATTAAGTATCCGGTTCTAGTTGTCATAAGGTCAAGGTACAACTCCAAGTCGTCCTGTTACCGAAGATCACGGCTATTCGAATAGATTAACTTCCCTGCAGGGGTGCACCACATATCCCAACACGCTCGATCTCATTTGGCCGGGCACACTTTCCTGGGTCATGCCCGGTCCTCGGAAGATCAACACGTCGCAGCCCTACCTAGGCACAACAGAGAGGTCAGCAC
>NW_021170328.1:0-1526 GCF_002162155.2 Triticum dicoccoides
GGACTAAGGCCCTTACGGAACCTTGCTTGCTTCTTGGCGTCAGTAGAAACTTCCTCGGTTGCATATCGTGCGAGGTTACCAAACTCCCTGCTGTAAGCATCCACAGACAGTCGGCCTTGGGTGAAACTGCAAAATTCTTCACGTTTACGGTCCATGAGACCCTCCGGAATGTGATGTTCACGGAAAGCCTCACTGAACTCAGCCCAAGTAGTGACATGGCCCGCTGGGCGCATAGCTCCATAATTCTCCCACCATAGACTGGCGGGGCCTTCAAGATGATATGCAGCAAAGGTGACCTTGTCAGCCTCCGCCACCAGCGCGGAACGCAGTTTGTGAGAGATACTGCGAAGCCAGTCATCAGCGTCGAGAGGCTCGACGGAGTGGTGGAATGTGGGTGGATGTAATTTGATAAAATCACTGAGTGACACCACGTTAGTCCTCTGATGGTGTGCCGTGTTCTGTTCAATACGCTCTAACAAACGGTTGGTCTCCCGCTTGTTTCTCTCAGCTTCCATCATAACCTCGGCTAGTGAAGGAGGATGAGGCAGATTTACATCCCTGGCTTCACTGCCTTCGGCCTGCTCTTGAGAAGCAGGGTTAGCGCGCGTGTTGACCATCCTAGGTAAACAAGACAATGATTTAGTCAGGATGATAAAATTCCGTCATAGGATAAAAATGCAAGGAATAACTCGAAATGCAAGATGATCATCCGTATGACATGGTAAAAACAGAACTGCTTCTTTTATTCCATCGTCATACACACCATACAGAGTTTAGTACAAGACCAAACAAAGTACTATTACGGTGAAAAGAGGATTACATCTCATCGGAGGCATTCCAAGCTCCTATACATTATTTTTCTACACCTCCGGAAGGAGTACAAACTAGGTCATATCCCACGAGTCACGCGGGACTATAGACGACACAGCTAGTGCGAACTAGTGATACTACCACTAACTCAGACCGATCCGTAGTAGTCCTCGTAAAAGTCACCTCCATAGCCTGGGAGCTCAACATGATCATCCGGAAACAGACGATCTCGCGGAGCTTGTGGACCATAGGGGCTAGGATGAGGCCTTGGAACAACAAACGGTGGCCTGCGGGGACCGCGAGGTGGGGTGATGCCTCCTACATCACGCCAAACCATCACGTCTGGCAGAGCGGATCTCACAGGATAGAGATCGCGCATATCTGAATATCCAGCTTGCACCGCCGGTGCGAACCGAGTCAAAGTGGCCCAGTGGTCAGCACGGGTATTGAAGAGCTCTAACCTCAAGGCCCGATTTTCACGGTCCTTATCCTCGAGCATCTCGGCAGTGGTGCGAGTCCGTGAATCCTCCTGGGTGGGGTCAGCATAGATAGCCTGGAGATACCCTTGTGCTCCCGGAAGTGATCCTGGCATATACCGGAAATCAGAGTCCCGAAATATACCAGATCTGACTCGCATAATGGTCATCATAGAGTAGGCGGCGTCCTGCACAGCCATCTCAATGGTAACCCCGAGTCCATAAGAGCAGTGAAGAGGC
>NW_021170329.1:0-1846 GCF_002162155.2 Triticum dicoccoides
AAAATAAACACACATATACCTAGATACATAATGTACATGTGTGCAAATTATCAGGTCGAAACACATTAAAATGTGAGCTACACAAAAAAGAAAATTTTGGGGCTTTTTAGCATATGTACTGTTCATCTTCAAAGTCTATGATTTTTTGTGCAGCTTGCAATTCAAGCTATTTTATACTGAAAATTTTCACACATACACTTAACATCCTTGCATACATGTGCATGTTTTTAGAATTTTTTGAAACTGAAATTTATGAATTTGAATTTTCCAAAATAAAGGGCTCCATGGAGCTCGGTCTCCAAAATGCCCTACTCCTTCAGACCCTATTAACAAAATTCAAAATAAAAGATAAGCACCTCAACAGCTATGTTTCAGAATAGCAGCTCAAGCACAAGCAACATTGAGAAAGATCTTGAGATACTTAACTTGTTAACAACCATTTTGTTCTTCAGACAAATGTAAATAGATTCAGACCTTCAAGAACAGAAGATGTCGATACATCTCTGGATCCAATAATGCAAATCATTGGAGAAGTTAAGACCTTACTGAGTGACTGGTAGTGAAAATACGATGCAGCGAAAATAGATGCACATATATCATTCCTATTCTACAACAGAGAAAAATAAAACAACCAACAGAAGGGACATATAACTCTTTGTGTGTTGGTTGGAAGCTATACTACCAATTTCTGATGAGTGAGAACTCATGACAAAAGAAATTTAATATTGTCATTGCTATAAATGCAAATGAAATGAAGGTCCACATTCAGTATGATTTTCTTAATTTCTTTTCAGAAATTTAACAAGGAAAGCCATAGAATATGGAAAAAAAATGTCAAACCACACTTTTTTTACCTGTGAGCTTGTCCATTAAGTTCATTTGTGGCACCGTCCTTCCAAATCTCACCTTGGCCACTTGCCTCATCAGTGACCACGGATACCTATTGAATGTAATGAGCAATCCATGTTAACATGTGATATAAATGGGGGGAGGGGCAGGTAGTTTCGTACCATTGATAATGTGTTTCCCATCAGCTAAAGTGATCTTCTTCCGTGCATATTTAGGTGATGAACAAAGATGGTTTAAAAGGATAATTCAGTGGGAGAAAATAAAGTAATAAACAATATTCTTTTTCTTTGTGTAAGTTTACCTTCTTTGTTGATTTCCCTACAATATCTGGTTCGTGAAATCATTTGTTTCTTTGCGTCCCTACATCTATTGGCACTAACAAGGATAATGTCAGATCCTACCTCCTTTTCTTTGATAACAATTAGGTTGTTAGACTGCAAACAGAGCAGAAAATAAAAGACCTACTGGACCTGAGAGCATAAGATTCTTTATATTGGATGATTAATTAACTTGCATGCATCGACGAGCAACAAGAACGACCAGTCAATTAACCGCATGCATTAGCGAGCAAACGAACAAAAAGAATAGTGGTATAAGGAAACAAACAAAAGACCTACCAAACAGGAAAACCACATCTTAAATTTATTAGATAGCTAATTAACTTGCATGCATCAAGGGACAACAAAATAGCTAATGAACCTGAAAAGGAACCTGCCCTACCCGACCCAGAAAGCAGAGGTTAATTTTACTGGATAGTTAATTAACTTGCATGCATGAGTGAGCCACAAATCAATTAACTAACCTGATAATGGGCTTGCATGTAGCAATGAGCAATAGTACGACTAAGCAACAAACAGAAGACCTATTGGACCCTGGAACTGAAGGTTAATTTATTGTGTAGTGAACTAACTTGCATGCATTGCCTAGCAACAAAATAGCCAATTACATTGTGAAGAACACATACTAAACCAACGACAGCAAGTACTGCGCCAAACCT
>NW_021170330.1:0-1040 GCF_002162155.2 Triticum dicoccoides
CAACGTCTACCGAGGGGGAACAACACCGGCAAACACAGAAGAAACACAATCAATGCAATGCACAATATGATGCATGCTATGACATGGCAATATGAATGTGTTTTGGGCTAATGCAACTAGCAACAGATTAAATGAAGTTGGTTTGAATACAAGATTCAAATTCAAACTCCATATGTGATTATTCAAATGCCATTTATATGATTTGTGCTAAACAGCAGCTATAAGTTGTTCTAACATGCATGAAAATGGTACAGATGGATTCCTTGAATTTTTCTGATAATTTTTCATATATAATTTATTTAATTTGGAGTTACGGTTAATTTTCTATGATTTATTGAAGTTTTAGTTATTTTCTGGAATTTCAGAATTAAGTTAAATCCAGAAAATGAGTTATGACATCAGCACTGCGTCATGCTTGCATCAGCGAGTCAACAGGGCTGCCCCGGGTCAAACCTGACGTGTGGGGTCCACACGTCAGTGACACAGGGACTAATCCCGCGTTGACCCGGGCTGGTTAGCTTTGACTAAGCCCTGGGGCCCACTTGTCAGCGTCAGTAGGTGGGGGGGGTTAGTGACTAATTAACTACGCCACGTCGACTTCGCCGGAGTTCGGTCGGCGACGACCAAAACTGCGGTGGGAGCTCGCCGGACTTGAGCTACAGGCGGCGGCTGGACTCGCGGAGACCACCGGGGCGTAGCCCGTGCTCTTCCGCATCCAACGGAGCAGGAAGGAGCGGACGGGGTGCGCTGTACTCGCCGGAGTCGAGCTCGCGGCGGCGGCCGGAGCTCGGGCAACAGCGGAGATGGCGCTATGGTGCATGGGAGGAGGGGCTGGTGGGCGCTACGGGCTCCTGGGAGTTCTCTGAGCACAGCGGTGTGCTCGGATTCGAGCTGTGGTGGCTCTAGCCACGCCGGCGATGAGGCGCGGCGGCGGCGAGCTTCGGGCACGGCAGCGCTAGCGCTAGGGAGCGTGCGGAGCGACGGGAAAAAGGGGCGAACGGCAGAGGAGCTCACCGCGGTTCCGCAGGGTTGGTCAGTGG
>NW_021170331.1:0-2180 GCF_002162155.2 Triticum dicoccoides
CCATGGAAATTGCTTGGGGACCCCAAAACGGTGAGTAATATACCATGAAAGAGCCCATAACCGGACAAATCAAGGATTATGGATGAACGATATATAAGCACACCCAAGGGTTCGTCAATCATGGAAGTCTATCAGGGTCCACAAATCAGTGAGTAATAGTCGAAGAAACGGGCCAGAATCGGCCATAACTGCGAGTGTTGATGACCGATACGTAATCTTATCTTGGGGATTAACAACTATGGAAATCGCTTCGGGACCCCAAAACAGTGAATAATAGTCCACGAAATAGGTCAGAATCGACAAAAACCGCCAGTATTCATGACCGACACGTAAACGCACCCTGGGGTTCTTTCAGGGAGTCCTGGATTAGGGGGTAGTCGGACAGCCGGACTATATACTTTGGGCGGACTGTTGGACTATGAAGATACAAGATTGAAGACTTCGTCCCGTGTCCGGATGGGACTCTCCTTGGCGTGGAAGGCAAGCTTGGCAATTCAGATATGTAGATCTCCTTCTTTATAACCGACTCTGTGTAACCCTAGCCCCCTCCGGTGTCTATATAAACCGGAGGGTCTAGTCCGTAGGAGAAGGACAATCATAATCATAGGCTAGCTTCTAGGGTTAGCCTCTATGATCTCGTGGTAGATCAACTCTTGTAATACTCATATCATCAAGATCAATCAAGCATGAAGTAGGGTATTACCTCCATCGAGAGGGCCTGAACCTGGGTAAACATTGTGTCCCTAGCCTCCTGTTACCATTAGCCTTAGACACACAGTTCGGGATCCCCAACCCGAGATCCGCCGGTTTTGACACCAACTTTCGTCAATCGTGCAAATCACTTCAGGACCCCAAAACTGAGGAATAATCCAAGAAACGGGCCAGAATTAGCCAAAATTGTGATTGTTGATGACCGACACGTAAACACACCCGGGGTTGGTTAATCGTGGAAATCATTTCGGGACCCCAGAACTGAGTAGTAGTCCAAGAAACGAGCCAGAATCGGCCCAAACTGCGAGTCTTGACGACCAACACGTAAGCACACCTTGGGGTTCGACAACCATGCAAATTGCTTTGGGACCCCAAAACGGTGAATAATAGTCCACGAAATAGGTCAGAATCGACGAAAACCGCCAGTGTTGATGACTGACACGTAAACAAACCCTGGGGTTCGTCAATCATGCAAATCACTTCAGGACCCCAACAATGAGTAATAGTCCAAGAAACGGGCCAGAATAGGCGCAAACTGCGAGTCTTGATGACCGACACATAAGCACACATTGGGGTTCGACAACCATGGAAATTGCTTGGGGACCCCAAAACGGTGAGTAATTGTCCATGAAAGAGCCCGGAATCGGACAAATCAAGGATTATTGATGAACGATACATAAACACACCCAAGGATTCGTCAATCATGGAAATCTCTCAGGGACCACAAATTAGTGAGTAGTAGTCCATGAAACGGGCCAGAATCGGCCAAAACTGCGAGTATTGATGACCAACACGTAATATTATCTTGGGGTTAACAACTATGGAAATCGCTTCGGGACCCCAAAACAGTGAGTAATAGTCCACGAAACGGGTCAGAATTGGCCAAAACTATGACTATTGACGACGAACACGTAAACGATCCCCGGGGATCATCAATCGTGGAAATCGCTCTGGGACCCCAAAACACTGAGTAATAGTTGACGAAATAGGCCAGAATCGGCCAAAACAGTGAGTGTTGATGACCGACACGTAATCGCCCCTTGAGTTTCGACAACCATGGAAAATGCTCGGGGACCCCAAAACGGTGAGTAATAGACCATGAAAGAGCCCAGAATCAGACAAATCAAGGATTATCGATGAATGATACATAAACACACCCAAGGGTTCGTCAATCATGGAAATATCTCAGAGACCACAAATCAGTGAGTAATAGTCCATGAAACGGGCCAAAATCGGCCAAAACTGCGAGTGTTGATGACCGACACGTAATCTTATCTTGGGGTTTAACAACTATGGAAATCCCTTCGGGACCCCAAAATGGTGAAAAATAGTCCATGAAACGGGCAGAGTTGGCCAAAGCTGTGAGTGTTGACGACGGACACGTAAACGAACCCCGGGGATCATCCATCATGGAAATCGCTTTGGGACCCCAAAACATCGAGTAATAGTCCAAGAAACGGGCGAGAATC
>NW_021170332.1:0-873 GCF_002162155.2 Triticum dicoccoides
TGGTGTCACACCCTAGCTAGTCATGCATTAGAGTGTTGCATCATGTTTACTCTTTCATCAGAAACTTGAAATGGGGATGACAGAACCCCCAGTCCCCTCTGAAACCAACTAGGGTTTACTAAAAACTTTTTCAATGAACCTGAAATGCCCTTCTAAAATGCCCATCATTTTTGTCTTGGTTCAGAACCCCTGCCAAAAATGGTGCACATTTTCCTAGGCCATCTTAGGGTTTTTGAATTAAATCTTAAATATTTGAATTTGGGCATTTAAAATTATATAAAATATTTAAATGCTCAAATACCTCCAAACTAAAATGTTTCATGTTGGAAATAATCCAACTATGGACCAGGAGTAATTTGGTGATTTTTGAAGTTGCCTAGGTATTTTATTAAATTCAACAAAGTTGCAGATATATTAAAAAAAGAAAACAGAAACAGAAAAAAAGGGGAAACTTACCTGGCGCCACCGCAGGCCCACCAGCCAGCCCACCTGGCCGGCCCAGCCCGGCCACCGCTCCAGCGAGCTGCTTGGCTCGCTAGGCAGGCAGCCAAGGTGCTCGGCGGCGGCACCGCAGCTCGCCACGCAGCTGCTCGCCGCCTCGCCGCCTCCCTCGCCCGGCTAACGCCGTGGATCAGCCTCCCTCTCTCCCCCGAACCCCCCAGACACCCCCTCTCCTCTCCAGCTCCTCCCCCTCGCACGCCCCAGCCATGGCCGACGCCATCGCCGCCACCCCCTCGCCGTAGCCACGCCCTCCGTCCACCCCACGCCGTGCCACCGTGTCCAGGAGCTCCGCCGCTGTCCACTTCATCGAGCAGCCGAGCCCCGAGCGCTCGCAACGCCCGAGTCCACCGCACCGACCTCGCCCGAGCTCAC
>NW_021170333.1:0-1408 GCF_002162155.2 Triticum dicoccoides
ACAAAAAGGGGTTGTACCCCAATTGCGAAGATGGCAACACAAAGCTCGGTACCGTACTCGAATTGCTGCAGTGGAAGGCAGAGAATGTTGTGCCTGATAAAGGATTTGAGAAGCTACTAAAAATAATGAAGAAGAAGCTTCCAAAGGATAACGAATTGCCCGACAGTACATACGCAGCAAAGAAGGTCGTATGCCCTCTAGGATTGGAGGTTGAGAAGATACATGCATGCCCTAATGACTGCATCCTCTACCGCGGTGCCTACAAGGATCTGAACGCATGCCCGGTATGCGGTGCATTGCGGTATAAGATCAGACGAGATGACCCTGGTGATGTTGACGGCGAGCCTCCCAGGAAGAGGGTTCCTGCGAAGGTGATGTGGTATGCTCCTATAATACCACGGTTGAAACGTCTGTTCAGAAACGGAGAGCATGCCAAGTTGATGTGATGGCACAGTGAGGACCATAAGAAAGACGGGAAGTTGAGAGCACCCGCTGACGGGTCACAGTGGAGAAAAATTGAGAGAAAGTACTGGGATGAGTTTGCAAAGGACCCAAGGAACGTATGGTTTGCTTTAAGCGCGGATGGCATTAATACTTTCGGGGAGCAGAGCAGCAATCACATCACCTGGCCCGTGACTCTATGTATGTATAACCTTCCTCCTTGGATGTGCATGAAGCGGAAGTTCATTATGATGCCAGTTCTCATCCAAGGCCCTAAGCAACCCGGCAACGACATTGATGTGTACCTAAGGCCATTAGTTGAAGAACTTTTACAGCTGTGGAATGGAAACGGTGTACGTACGTGGGATGAGCACAAACAGGAGGAATTTAACCTAAAGGCGTTGCTGTTCGTGACCATCAACGATTGGCCCGCTCTCAGTAACCTTTCAGGACAGACAAACAACGGATACCACGCATGCACGCACTGTTTACTTGACACCGATAGTATATACCTGGCAAGCTGCAGGAAGAATGTGTACCTGGGCCATCGTCAATTTATTCCGACCAACCATCAATGTCGAAAGAAAGGCAAGCATTTCAAAGGCGAGGCAGATCACCGGAAGAAGCCCGCCATGCGTACCGGTGATCACGTACTTGCTATGGTCAATGATTTACACGTAATCTTTGGAAAGGGTCCCGGCGGACTAGCTGTTCCGAATGACGCTGAGAATCACGCACCCATGTGGAAGAAGAAATCTATATTTTGGGACCTACCCTACTGGAAATACCTAGAGGTCCGCTCTTCGATCGACGTGATGCACGTGACGAAGAACCTTTGCGTGAACCTGCTAGGCTTCTTGGGCGTGTATGGGAAGACAAAAGATACACCTGAGGCACGAGAGGACCTGCAACGCTTGCACGAAAAAGAGGGCATGCCTCCGAAGCAGTATGAAGGTCCTGCCAGCTA
>NW_021170334.1:0-1190 GCF_002162155.2 Triticum dicoccoides
AAAAAAAATCACAATTAGAGTACTCTTGAGGAGTTCTCCATTCATAAATCGTGACTCTGCCAGTTCTACCTTTCTGCATGGGTTATCCGGAAGAAATATGTTGAACTTGGTTCGACATACTAATCTATGCATCCACAACTCAGAAAGTTATATGTTCCTTTGAGTTGTTCTCTTTAGTTGCATTCTGACCCTCGTCTATCAATTGATAGTCAAGAGTATGCGTGCGTTCGTTCATCGATGCCTATGACTCTTGTGGTCTGTCAAGCCATTCTATTCCGGAATGACTAGGAGAAACAAACTCCGGTACCTCTTCCATATCTAGGATTGGGTCAAAGTAGTTGTATTCCGCAGATCAAATGCCAATCCAGCTTTTGGTTCTGCTCTACCTTGGAGTATTACATATTTTATATCGAGATTGTTATAGGAATTGCACACCATCCCATGAACTCTTGGTACAGTGACACTTCTTGCCATCACTGTTCATTCCTCGGCCCTCGTGTTGATGCAACCGGAATACCGACAAATGAATTGTGATGTGTGAAATCAATACTGCTAGCAACTCTGTTGCTTGGTAGTTAAAGGATAATAATTTTATTCTTAGTATGTTGGTTTTCGAACCATCCTTCTAAGACTGATCGTGCTACCTAGTCCTTATTTCGGTGCACCCTTCGATTGATGAGTTAGGATCTTGTCAAGTCCTCACTCATTTGATCATATCGTCTTGCCCTCAAAAGCAAGATTGTTCTCGAGCTTAGTAACATATCGGTGGTTCGTGACTTTCCAAATATCTTCCTGGAGGTGTTACCGGGTTGTCACCTGACCGCTATGTTGAGTTCGTGATCAAGTTGGTTTCTTGTGAACCACCTTCTCTCCAAGAATCGGTGTTAGATATCCCTGAGCTAGTTGGTTAAGCTAGACAACAACTTGGAGAGTTGGAAGATAAAAGCTTGTCTGACTTAGTTCGTTCCAAAGGGATATTCTTGTGTAGTGTGTGTTGAAGAAAGATGATATCTTCATCGATTGGTCCTTGTGATCAGTTGCTGGACCTATTGTCTTATCAATCCTTTGATTTGAGTGTGGGCTATCGTCAAATCAAATCAGTACCAACGATGCTCGTAATGTTGTCTTATTCGTGGTTGATCCCTCGAGCATACACCATTATATCCTTTGGGTCTGACCAATGCTATCAC
>NW_021170335.1:0-1204 GCF_002162155.2 Triticum dicoccoides
TCTGCCCGAAAACACGAAACACCGGGAATACTTTCCCGGATGATTCCCCCTTGACCAGTACCACCTTATACCACGTTAGGGCACGCCTAGCATCGCTTCTTGACATGTCATGCATCGATATGCATCTGTTTACTTGGTATTCATTGTTTCTTCCCCCTCTTCTCTCCGGTAGACTACGAGGCCGACGCTGCTGCTGCCCAGTTCGACTACGGAGTTGACGACCCCTCTCTCTTGCCAGAGCAACCAGGCAAGCCCCCCCCTTGATCACCAGATATCGCCTATTCTTATCTATACTGCTTGCATTAGAGTAGTGTAGCATGTTACTGCTTTCCGTTGATCCTATTCTGATGCATAGCCTGACATTGTTGCTACACCTGTTGATACCTTACCTGCAATCCTAAATGCTTAGTATAGGATGCTAGTTTATCATCATTGGCCCTACATTCTTGTCAGTCTGCCTTGCTATACTATCGGGCCGTGATCACCTGGGAGGTGATCACGGGTATATACTATACATACATACATACTATACAGATGGTGACTAAAGTCGGGTCAGCTCATTGAGTACCCGCAAGTGATTCTGACGAGGGGGCTTAAAGGACAGGTGGCTCCATCCCGGTAGAGGTGGGCCTGGGTTCCCGACGGCCCTCGACTGTTACTTTGTGGCGGAGCGACAGGGCAGGTTGAGACCACCTAGGAGACAGGTGGGCCTGGCCCTGTTCGGCATTCGCGGATACTTAACACGCTTAACGAGATCTTGGTATTTGATCTGAGTCTGGCTACGAGCCTATACGCACTAACCATCTACGTGGGAGTAGTTATGGGTATCCCGACATCGTGGTATCAGCCGAAGCACTTCAGACGTCAGCGACGGAGCGGCGCGCGCCGAATTGGACTGGAACGCCACTAGGCTAGGTCTGCTTTCGGCCGCGTACGCAACGTGCAGGTGTGCTATGGGCGATGGGCCCAGACCCCTGTGCGCTTAGGTTTAGACCGGCGTGCTGGCCTCTCTGTTGAGCCTAGGTGGGGCTGCGACGTGTTGATCTTCCGAGGCCGGGCATGACCCAGGAAAGTGTGTCCGGCCAAATGGGATCGAGCGTGTTGGGTTATGTGGTGCACCCCTGCAGGGAAGTTAATCTATTCGAATAGCCGTGATCTTCGGTAACAGGACGACTTGGAGTTGTACCTTGACCTTATGACAACT
>NW_021170336.1:0-1153 GCF_002162155.2 Triticum dicoccoides
CGAAAGCAGACCTAGCCTAGTGGCGTTCCAGTCCAATTCGGCGCGCGCCGCTCCGTCGCTGACGTCTGAAGTGCTTCGGCTGATACCACGACGTCGGGATACCCATAACTACTCCCACGTAGATGGTTAGTGCGTATAGGCTCGTAGCCGACTCAGATCAAATACCAAGATCTCGTTAAGCGTGTTAAGTATCCGCGAACGCCGAACAGGGCCAGGCCCACCTGTCTCCTAGGTGGTCTCAACCTGCCCTGCCGCTCCGCCACAAAGTAACAGTCGGGGGCCGTCGGGAACTCAGGCCCACCACTACCTGGATGGAGCCACCTGTCCTTTCAGCCCCCTCGTCAGAATCACTTGCGGGTACTCAATGAGCTGACCCGACCTTAGTCACCATCTGTATAGTATGTATGTATGTATAGTATATACCCGTGATCACCTCCCAAGTGATCACGGCCCGATAGTATAGCAAGGCAGACTGTCAAGAATGTAGGGCCAATGATGATAAACTAGCACCCTATACTAAGCATTTAGGATTGCAGGTAAGGTATCAACAGATGTAGCGACAATGTCAGGCTATGCATCAGAATAGGATTAACGAAAGCAGTAACATGCTACACTACTCTAATGCAAGCAGTATAGAGGAGAATAGGCGATATCTGGTGATCAAGGGGGGGGGGCTTGCCTGGTTGCTCTGGCAAGAAGGAGGGGTCGTCAACTCCGTAGTCGAACTGGTCAGCAGCAGCGTCGGTCTCGTAGTCTACCGGAGAGAAGAGGGGGGAGAAACAGTAAATACATAGCAAGCAAGTGCATAACAGGATAACAGGCAGAGCTAGACGTGTTCTAACGCGGTATGAGGTGGTACTGGTTAAGGGGGGAATCATCCGGGAAAGTATTCCCGGTGTTTCGTGTTTTCGGGCAGAGGAGCCGGAGGGGGAAAGTTGCGGGTTCGATAGGTTAGGGGGGTGTGGCGGACGAACGGACTGCGTATCCGGATTCGTCTCGTCGTTTTGAGCAACTTTCATGTTGAAAATATTTTAATCCGAGTTACGGATTAAAAGATATGATTTTCTAAAGATTATATTAATTTCTGGAATTTAATTAATTAATTATTTAATTCGAAAATGAATTTATGACGTCAGCATGATGTCATGCTGAC
>NW_021170337.1:0-948 GCF_002162155.2 Triticum dicoccoides
GGGAATGGTTCCAAAGTCGATGTGATCGCCGTCGGCACGCTGCCTCTACATTTACCTACGGGATTAGTTTTGAACCTCAATAATTGTTATTTAGTGCCAAGTTTGAGCATGAACATTGTATCTGGATCTCGTTTAATACGAGATGGCTACTCATTTAAGTCTGAGAATAATGGTTGTTCGATTTATATGAGAGATATGTTTTATGGTCATGCTCCGATGGTCAATGGTTTATTCTTAATGAATCTCGAGCGTAATATTACACATGTTCATAGTGTAGATACCAAAAGATTTAAAGTTGATAACGATAGTCCCACATACTTGTGGCACTGCCGCCTTGGTCACATTGGTGTCAAGCGCATGAAGAAGCTCCATGCCGATGGACTTTTAGAGTCTCTTGATTATGAATCGTTTGACACGTGCGAACCATGCCTCTTTGGCAAAATGACCAAGACTCCGTTCTCCAATGGAGCGAGCAACCAACTTGTTGGAAATCATACATACCGATGTGTGCGGTCCAATGAGCGTTGAGGCTCGCGGAGGATATCGTTATGTTCTCACTCTCACAGATGACTTGAGTAGATATGGGTATGTCTACTTAATGAAACACAAGTCTGAGACCTTTGAAAAGTTCAAGGAATTTCAGAATGAGGTGGAGAATCAACGTGACCGAAAGATAAAATTCTTACGATCAGATCGTGGAGGAGAATACTTAAGTCACGAATTTGGTACACACTTAAAGAAATGTGGAATCGTTTCACAGCTCACGCCGCCTGGAACACCTCAGCGAAACGGTGTGTCCGAACGTCGTAATCGCACTCTATTGGATATGGTGCGGTCTATGATGTCTCTTACCGATTTACCGCTATCATTTTGGGGATACGCTCTAGAGACAGCTACATTCACTTTAAATAGGGCACCGTCTAAATCCGTTGAGACGACACCGTATGA
>NW_021170338.1:0-1355 GCF_002162155.2 Triticum dicoccoides
GATAATGTAGTGCCAACATTTTTTTAAGTCAAACTTTTGAAACTTTGACCAAGTTTATAAAGAAATTACTTATATCTACAATACCAAAGATAAATGATAGTATGAAGTAAATACATGTTGTGATGAATCTAATGATCGTTCCAGATGTAAATGTTTTTCTCCACATATACCTGGTCAAACTTTTATGAGGTTTGACTTTTCAAAACATCCATATGCTTATGGACGTGAGAGAGTCCCTAACTAGAGAGAGTGTGAAATAGAAAGAGTGAGCGAAAAAAGTGTGTGTGTGCGTGTGTGAAAGAGACATGGACAACACATGATAAAATTAGAGAAAAGGCGTGTGTGTCTTATGCAAACATATCACACATGCATCTTCAACAACGGGAGCAAGGTGAGGAGATAGTGTGTGGTTGTGTGCAACCGAGAGAGAAAGACCCCTAGCACGTGGCCAAGAGGGGTCTGACAAACAAGGGAGAGAGGTCGAGAGAGACGTACGGAGAAAATGCAGACATGGGGAGGAGAGAGTGTATGTTTGTCATAGAGAGATCCCCTGGAGATCGTGATGGGACTACATGGGTGGGAGATCGAGTGACAAGGTGTGTGCACGATAGAAGATACCTCGAGAGATATCGAGATAGACGTATGGATGGAAGGAGACAATACATGTGTTCTAGATGGCTAGTGAGAGATAATCATAGTTAGGGGGGAGTGTGTGCGCCTATGATGGAGTGAGGATTATGGTACTTAGGGGGTGCGTGTCACATAGAGAGAGAACAAGGGCGGAGAGTGTTGGATGGGTCTATATGTAGTGCGAGCGAGACATGTGTATGTGTGAACCAGGGAGATATAAAGTTTGAGAGAGATAGAGGAGCCCCGATAAGGCCGAGTGGTGCGTCAGATAGCTGAGAGGGGGAAAGAGATATTTCATCCGCTCGATAATGCAGTGCATGTAAATTTTTTAGAAGTTGAACTTTGGAAACTTTGATCAGGTTTATGCAAATGTTATTTATATCTACAATACCAAAGATACATCATACGAAACTACATCTCATGATGAATCTAATGGTATATGTTTGCCATTCTAGATGTAAATGTTTTTCTCCACATACATGGTCCAACTTTGTGATGTTTGACTTTTCAATAAATCTATATTCTATGGACCGAAGAGAGTGCCTAAGTCGAGAGAGATCAAGTGCATGCGAAGGAGAATGAGTGAGTGTGCAAAAAGAGTATGTGTGTGAAAGATAAAGGGACAACAAACGATAAATTAGAGAGAGAGTGTGTGTTTTTTCGTTTCTTACGCAAACATATCACGCATGCATCTCCGAGATAGAAAAGCGAGGTGAGAAGATACA
>NW_021170338.1:1365-16199 GCF_002162155.2 Triticum dicoccoides
AAACATCACCATGAATTGTTGACACACTTCGAAATGAATAATATAAAGGTTGACCGACGATGAAAGAATTTGAAAGATCTTGGAGAAAGACATTTGACTTATGACAATTCATTCTTACATCAAACTTTGAAATGAATTTGAAAATAACTCTAAAAAAATTAGGAGAGTTAGGTAAGATCCTGGGAAACGACCTGTGGGTTAGGGCCCACTTAAAGAAAACACTGTTAAATGATTGCTGCAGAAGAGATAATGCACCGGTTGAATTAAATGGCTTGAGTGAGATAACAACCTCGAAATAGGTTGAACGGATTAAGAATGGAAACACGAACCTTCTGATATATCTTTGGCACTCCAGAACAAATGAATAGCGAGAAATGCATGATTAAGAGGTGCGTCGGCATGAGAAAGCATTGTGAAACAAGGAAAGGATTTGATCAACACCGAAAGCTTGAATTCAATCCACCGAAGAAGACTTATACATGGATGAGAGACCACTCCTCTTTTTCATGAGAGACCACTCCTCTTTTTCACTTGCTCTAAGATGACTTATACACCTAGACGGAGGGAGTAGTCTGAAGTCATTGGATGCATACGCACCCCATGTCTCGTATTGGGTGATTTGTTTTTTCGTGGCAAAAACAAGGAACGAGGTGGGTAGTTAATGCACCGCGCCTAAAAGTTTTGGGATTACTATTTGGTTTTCGTAACGTGATTGATGCACTAGTACGGAGGGAGTACAATAGTAGTCTTTGATAGCAATTTTTTGTTGGTAGCTTACAAAGTTGAGTGCTCGGTGAGTACAATAGTAGTCTGATTGATGAGACTTCAGATTTGAGCCATCTACCGGAAGGAATAAAACAATACACCATGTATTTATTTACAGGGAGTAGTACATTTTTGTGACATGCATTACTAGATATTGCTAGTCAAATACTAAATCCAGATGGACATGGTAGTACTACTAAATCCATATTGTGATGCTAGTACTAGTAGTACTACTACCAATGTAGTAGCACTATACTACCCGTTTGTCAAATTATTACGTGCTGCTCGTCGCAGTGAAGTGACAAGACCCTGCGCCGGAGATGACACCTGAGTATAGGCGCCGTGTTCGGCATAACACATAAGTCAGCCTCACCGCCTGCAGTCACTATCATCATGGCTATAGAGCTAGCCTGCTTACAACTAGCCGTGTTTGACATAATTTCCCGTGCGTAGATGCCCGTGCATTGCACGGAACACCAAGATTGGGGGTGGACGGCGTCGGTAGCGGCCATCGCGCCAGATTTTTCCATGGCCTTCTAGATGTGGTGGGAGGAGATAAGGCTGATTGTGAGAGACAAGGAGTTGTTTGTAAATAGGGAACAAGTGCGAGCATCTTTTTGCAAAACTGGAGAAGTTTGGTTTGTATGCGTCAGATCTAGATCTGACGGCTATTGATGAAAGATGGCAGGCACAACATCATGACCAACTTAGGACCTCTTTGATTCGCAGGATTTTGAAAACACAGGAATAGGACACAACAATATTACAAGTTTCAAACTGATATTACAAATGTTAGGAGTAATGTTGCACCTACGAAGAGGGAATCTAGGAAGTTTATGTAAGAACTTTCATTACTTTAGGTGGATGCAGCATTATCGTACAAACTA
Organism: Triticum dicoccoides; assembly: GCF_002162155.2. Classification (NCBI taxonomy): domain Eukaryota; kingdom Viridiplantae; phylum Streptophyta; class Magnoliopsida; order Poales; family Poaceae; genus Triticum; species Triticum dicoccoides. The sequence continues at coordinate 3,018 of NW_021170338.1, forward strand.
AAATCCACCGCCCTGACAAGTCACTAACGGGCAAATATATTTTCGAGTCTCTGGCCGTATATGAGCCCATGAGAGATAGCAGAGAGAGAGATAAAGAGCTACTCCCTCCGTTCGATAATGTAGTGCCAACATTTTTTTAAGTCAAACTTTTGAAACTTTGACCAAGTTTATAAAGAAATTACTTATATCTACAATACCAAAGATAAATGATAGTATGAAGTAAATACATGTTGTGATGAATCTAATGATCGTTCCAGATGTAAATGTTTTTCTCCACATATACCTGGTCAAACTTTTATGAGGTTTGACTTTTCAAAACATCCATATGCTTATGGACGTGAGAGAGTCCCTAACTAGAGAGAGTGTGAAATAGAAAGAGTGAGCGAAAAAAGTGTGTGTGTGCGTGTGTGAAAGAGACATGGACAACACATGATAAAATTAGAGAAAAGGCGTGTGTGTCTTATGCAAACATATCACACATGCATCTTCAACAACGGGAGCAAGGTGAGGAGATAGTGTGTGGTTGTGTGCAACCGAGAGAGAAAGACCCCTAGCACGTGGCCAAGAGGGGTCTGACAAACAAGGGAGAGAGGTCGAGAGAGACGTACGGAGAAAATGCAGACATGGGGAGGAGAGAGTGTATGTTTGTCATAGAGAGATCCCCTGGAGATCGTGATGGGACTACATGGGTGGGAGATCGAGTGACAAGGTGTGTGCACGATAGAAGATACCTCGAGAGATATCGAGATAGACGTATGGATGGAAGGAGACAATACATGTGTTCTAGATGGCTAGTGAGAGATAATCATAGTTAGGGGGGAGTGTGTGCGCCTATGATGGAGTGAGGATTATGGTACTTAGGGGGTGCGTGTCACATAGAGAGAGAACAAGGGCGGAGAGTGTTGGATGGGTCTATATGTAGTGCGAGCGAGACATGTGTATGTGTGAACCAGGGAGATATAAAGTTTGAGAGAGATAGAGGAGCCCCGATAAGGCTGAGTGGTGCGTCAGATAGCTGAGAGGGGGAAAGAGATATTCCATCCGCTCGATAATGCAGTGCATGTAAATTTTTTAGAAGTTGAACTTTGGAAACTTTGATCAGGTTTATGCAAATGTTATTTATATCTACAATACCAAAGATACATCATACGAAACTACATCTCATGATGAATCTAATGGTATATGTTTGCCATTCTAGATGTAAATGTTTTTCTCCACATACATGGTCCAACTTTGTGATGTTTGACTTTTCAATAAATCTATATTCTATGGACCGAAGAGAGTGCCTAAGTCGAGAGAGATCAAGTGCATGCGAAGGAGAATGAGTGAGTGTGCAAAAAGAGTATGTGTGTGAAAGATAAAGGGACAACAAACGATAAATTAGAGAGAGAGTGTGTGTTTTTTCGTTTCTTACGCAAACATATCACGCATGCATCTCCGAGATAGAAAAGCGAGGTGAGAAGATACACGAAGATAGCTAGTGCGTGATTGTTTGCAACGGAGAGAGACACCCCTATAGCACATGTCCAATAGAGGTCTGGCCAACAAGGAACAAAGGTCGAGAGGGACACATGTAGAACATGGACGCATGGGGAGGGAGAGAGGGTGTGTTTGTGATAGAGAGATCCCCTCGAGATCGTGAGGGGACTATATGGGTGGGAGATCGAGGGAGGTGCGTGCACGATAGAAAGATGCCCCGAGAGAAATCGAGATAGACCATGCACATGTTTGTGATGGAGACTAAGATTAGCTAGTCATACACATATAGGGGGGACTGCAAGTGCCTACATTTGAGTGAGAGACCATCATACTTGTCTAGGTATGAGATTTTGTGTGTGTGCGTGTGAGATGAAGAGAGAACGAGGGAAAGAGATAGAGTTTTAGATGGGTCTATCAAGTGTGAGTGAGATATGCATGTGTATGTGTGACCCAGGTAGATGGAGAGTTTGAGAGAGATAGAGAAGAGCTCCGAGACTATAGAGTGGTGCGTGAGAGAGTTATGGGCAACGAGCCAAGGAATTTGTGTGCGTACGATGAGTGCACCCAATACATTTAGCTTGGACTAGAGAATCATACATAGTGTGCGAGAGAGACCTATAGATGAAGTATATATGCATGCGAGCTAGAAAGACCACCACCCCCCCCCCCACACACACACACAAAGAGTGAGAGAGAGAGAGAGAGAGACGGAGAGAGAGGGATAGGGACCAAAAAGGTTTGTGTGTTGGATGCGTGCGACAGAATTGAAGATTGTAGGTGAGAGAGAGAGAGAGCAGGAGTCCGGAAGAGGGGGAGGTCGCGTTTTATGCATCAAAGACTGGTATAAACCATGTTTCGATATATACTTGCATTCAAATATTTAAATTGGAGAACATGTTGTATGCAATCCACACATGAACGGAGATATGCGTATATCAAACAAGTTCATTAATTTGACTTTCAACATGTTCATGGAGTACTATAATACTGTACAACATGCTACTCGATTGAGGTGTTCAATTTTGGATTTAGTTCACTATTTTAACCTGGTGAATGAGCTATTTCATTGAATCGAGATATTTCATTTTGGGTTTGATTCTCGTTTTTGAGTGGGTCAACTATTTGTCATATAGTAAATCGCTAGCAGCGAGCATGTAAAAACACATTACTCCCGAGCATCATCTCTCCATCTAAAAAAGAAGTGGCAAGCTAATATTTCAAAATTTGATTCGAATTGACTTGGTAAGGTAGACGTGGATGCTCGTTCTCCCAAAATTTGAACGAACCGTTAAACACCCTCCGCTCGGTCGAATTCGCCCGAGCAAATAAATGGGAGACGCGAAATTACCGGCCTATGTGGGACACACATCAATTGGCCTGTTGTACATCGAGGGTAGGTTCGTAACTTCATCCAAGCGTGCCTTCTCCTCGGCCAAAATGACATGTGTCAAATAATTCATAAACCATGGTTGGCAAAACACCCTCTCCTCGCCCGAAATAGCTCGCGCCCACTATTTCAAAACATGCTCTCCTCGCCCGAAATCGCTCGCGCCCACTATATTTGAAAACACGCCCTCCTCGCCCAAAATCGCTCACGCCCACTATATTTCAAAACACGCCCTCCTCACCCGAAATTGCTCATGCCCACTATTTGGGAGAAGCAAACTTACTCTACTATCCCCGACCCTCAGTACACAAACCCAAGCCGAGAAGCCTAAAGGCGGGGGTAGAATTGTAACTCCTCCCCCCAAATTTCACACAAATGCGTCCGTAAGACATGGTTCCCCCTCCCAATTCCCCAATCATACCTCGTGGGCGCCAAATCACCTTCTCCCCGGAAGCTCCCTTCTCCCGAGCCGCGAAACCTCAGCCCCTCCTCCATGGCGCCCCCACCGCACCAAATTCACAGCCGCCCTCCTCTCTAATCCCGGAGACGCTGCCCATTTGTCGTCGTGCACTGGGTCGTGTACCTCTTACTCCGTGCTGTCGGAGCCGCCTCGATGATGGCCGCGTGAACCGTACCGGAGCCGATTCACCCCTGCCATTGCTCACGGCGCCGGAGCGGCTCCAACTTTGGACCCGTCTAGAGCCCCGGCGCTACTTCCCCGTAGCCGTCGACCATCGCGACATCTCTGCTTCCCTGCTGCCGGTAGCCACCACAACCGCGCCGGCCTCACCGACTAGGCAGCTGGAGCTGGCTACTTCACCGGGCCGCTAGGTAGGTCGCACCCTCATCTCAAATCACTTTATGTAGGCATCAATTGTCTGAATTTTTATTCTGGGCCAATCGATTCCCAATGGGAAGCAGCACCCCTCGAGCCGGCGGAGCTCCTAGGCTGCCGGTTGGCTGGTGTCTAACGTAAGGGTGCGGGGGCGCAAGTTCGCAGCAGAAGCAGCGCTTAGATGGCTATCTTAGAGTTGTGTGGGTTGAAGGTACTGCCGCCGCCGGATCTAGATAACGGCGAGTCTTTGTGGATTGGCCCAGGGGCGGCGCAACCAGAGCAGTGCGGTGGGGCGGGGAGCGGGTTTTGGTCGGGGCCACGGACGGTGGAGGCAGGCTGCACTGCCGGTGGTTGCTGGCTCTTCGGGGAAAATTCCGAACAGTGTCAGCCGGGAGGCACAAGACAGCCATCAAGCCATCCGGCGTAGATCGGATGGTACCAAAATAAAATAAAATCGTGTGACCCCAATTTAGTATTCAGTCAATAGACGTGTGACCACTCTCATACGTTGCTATTGATCTCTTAGGGTATTTCTTCAGATCAGAGAGATGTGTCGTTCTTAACATTATGCGTTTTCTGCATCTTCAGCCACACCGTCTTCCGACTCGCCACAGCTGCTCCAACAAGGGAAGAATACACCAGAAGGGAGCTATAGTCCCCACTCAATAGTTCCCTGCATCGAATGCACGTGCCCAACATGGACAGCCACAACAACTGCAGGGTCATCGACAAGTCAGCACATGAATCTCACTCCTATGGATGGCGACCAGATAGGTTTGATACATCTCCAACGTATCTATAATTTTTGATTGCTCCATGCTATATTATCTACTATTTTGGATGTTTATGGGCTTTATTATACACTTTTATATCATTTTTGGGACTAACCTATTAACCCAGAGCCCAGTGCCAGTTTCTGTTTTTACCTTGTTTTAGGGTTTCGAAGAAAAGGAAAATCAAACGAAGTCCAATTGACCTGAAACTTCACGGAACTCATTTTTGGAAGGAAAGAAGCCCAGAAGACTTGGAGTGCACGTCAGGGGGCCTTCGAGGAGGCCACGAGGTAGGGGGCATGCCCACCCCCCTAGGGGACGCCCTCCACCCTCGTGGGCCCCTCGTGGCCCCCCTGACGTACTTCTTCCGCCTATATATCTCCATATACCCTAAAACCGCCAAAGAGCACACTAGATCGGGAGTTCCGCCGCCAGAAGCCTCCGTAGCCACCGAAAGCCAATCTAGACCCGTTTTGGCACCCTGCCGGAGGGGGGAATCCCTCTCCGGTGGCCATCTTCATCATCCCGGTGCTCTCCATGATGAGGAGGGAGTAGTTCTCCCTCGGGGATGAGGGTATGTACCAGTAGCTATGTGTTTGATCTCTCTCTCGTGTTCTTGGTTTGGCACGATCTTGATGTATCGCGAGCTTTGCTATTATAGTTGGATCTTATGTTTCTCCTCCCCCTCTACTCTCTTGTAATGAATTGAGTTTTACCTTTGAAGTTATCTTATCGGATTGAGTCTTTATAGATTTGAGAACACTTGATGTATGTCTTGCCGTGCATATCTGTGGTGACAATGGGATATCACGTGATTCAGTTGATGTATGTTTTGGTGACCAACTTGCGTGTTCCTCCCATGAACCTATGCATAGGGGTTGGCACACGTTTTCGTCGGGATTCTTCGGTAGAAACTTTGGGGCACTCTTTGAGGTTCTATGTGTTGGTTGAATAGATGAATCTGAGATTGTGTGATGCATATCGTATAATCATACCCATGGTACTTGAGGTGACATTGGAGTATCTAGGTGACATTAGGGTTTTGGTTCATTTGTGTCTTAAGGTGTTATTCTAGTACAAACTCTAGGGCTGTTTGTGACACTTATAGGAATAGCCCAATGGATTGATTGGAAAGAATAACTTTGAGGTGGTCTCGTACCCTACCATAATCTCTTCGTTTGTTCTCCGCTATTAGTGACTTTGGAGTGACTCTTTGTTGCATGTTGAGGGATAGTTATATGATCCAATTATGTTATTATTGTTGAGGGAACCTACACTAGCAAAAGTATGAACCCTAGGCCTTGTTTCCTAGCATTGCAATACCATTTATGCTCACTTTTTTCAATTGCTACCTTGCTGTTTTTATATTTTCAGATTACAAAAACTATTATCTACTATCCATATACCACTTGTATCACCATCTCTTCGCCGAACTAGTGCACCTATACAATTTACCATTGTATTGGGTGTGTTGGGGACACAAGAGACTCTTTGTTATTTGGTTGCAGGGTTGCTTGAGAGAGACCATCTTCATCCTACGCCTCCTACGGATTGATAAACCTTAGGTCATCCACTTGAGGGAAATTTGCTACTGTCCTACAAACCTCTGCACTTGGAGGCCCAACAACGTCTACAAGAAGAAGGTTGTGTACTAGACATCAAGCTCTTTTCTGGCGCCATTGCCGGGGAGGTTAGCGCTTGAAGGTATATCTTTAGATCTTGCAATCGAGTCTTTTAGTTTCTTGTTTTATCACTAGTTTAGTTGATAAAAGAAAACTATAAAAGATGGAATTGAGTTTGTCTCATACGCTTCACCTTTTTAATATCTTTCGTGAGTATGATGGAAAGGATAATTGTGCTCAAGTGCTAGAAGAAGAAATCTATAGAATGTTTGGCACTAAATATTTGAATGATGAGAATGATTGCAATGTTGTTAGTATGAATTCCTTGAATATCCATGATGCTAATGATATGCAAAGCCACAAGCTTGGGGAAGCTATGTTTGATGAAGATGGTATTTTTTTGTCCCTCAAGTTTTGATGAGCAAATTTATTATGATGAAAGCATGCCTACTATATATGATGATTATTGTGATGACACGTATGCTTTAAAGAATAATGGTAACAATGAAACTTGTCATCTTGATTTCAATTTTCAATCCCATGATAGTTACTTTGTTGAGTTTGCCCCTGCTACTATTCATGAGAAGAAGTTTGCTTATGTGGAGAGTAGTAAATTTTCTATGCTTGTAGATCATGAAAAGAATGTTTTAGTTGCTGGTTATATTTTTGAATTCATTCATTATGCTACCAAAAATTATTATGAGGGAGGAGCTTATGCTTGTAGGAATTGCAATAATATCAAGTTTCCTCTTTATGTGCTTAAAATTCTGAAGTTATGCATGTTTTGCTTTCCTATGCTAGTTGATTATTGTTCCCATAAGTTGTTTGCTCACAAAATCCCTATGCATAGGAAGTGGGTTAGACTTAAATTTGCTAGTCATATTCATCATTATGCTCTCTTTATGTTTCAATTCTTACCTTTGTGAGCATCATTGAAATCATCATGCCTAGCTAGGGGCGTTAAACGATAGCGCTTGTTGGGAGGCAACCCAACTTTATTTTTGTTCCTTGATTTTTGCTCATGTTTAGCAATAAATAATTTATCTAGCCTATGTTATGATTGATTTTTTATGTTTTAATTAGTGTTTGTGCCAAGTAGAACCGTTGGGAAGACTTGGGGGAAGTCTTGTTGATCATGCTGTAAAAAACAGAAACTTTAGCGCTCACGAGAACTGCTGCAATTTTTATTTGGAGAGTGATATTTAGTTAATTCTTTTTTCAGATGATTAATAGATAAATTCCTCAGGTCCAGAAATTTATTTGAGAATTTTATGAGTTCCAGAAGTATACGTTTGATCCAGATTACTACAGACTGTTCTGTTTTTGACAGATTCTGTTTTCTATGTGTTGTTTGCTTATTTTGATGAATCTATGAGTAGTATCGGAGGGTATGAACCATAGAGAAGTTGGAATACAGTAGATATGACACCAATATAAATAAAGAATTAGTTCATTACAGTACCTTGAAGTGGTGATTTATTTTCTTATACTAACGGAGCTTACGAGTTTTCTGTTAAGTTTTGTGTTGTAAAGTTTTCAAGTTTTGGGTAAAGATTCGATGGACTATGGAATAAGGAGTGGCCAGATCCTAAGCTTGGGGATGCCCAAGGCACCCCAAGGTAACATTCAAGGACAACCAAGAGCCTAAGCTTGGGGATGCCCCGGAAGGCATCCCATCTTTCGTCTTCGTTCATCGGTAACTTTACTTGGAGCTATATTTTTATTCGCCACATGATATGTGTTTTGCTTGGAGCGTCATTTTATTTAGTTTTGCTTGATGTTTGAATAAAATAACAAGATCTGAAATTATTAAATGTTAGAGAGTCTTCACATAGTTGCATAATTATTCGACTACTCATTGATCTTCACTTATATCTTTCGGAGTAGTTTGTCATTTGCTCTAGTGCTTCACTTACATCTTTTTAGAGCATGGTGGTTGTTTTATCTTTAAGAAATAGATGAACTCTCATGCTTCACTTAGATTATTTTGAGAATCTTAAATAGCATGGTAAATTTGTTGAATAATCCTAATATGCTAGGTATTCAAGATTAGTAAAAAAATCTTATGAGTGTGTTGAATACTATGAGAAGTTTGATACTTGATAATTGTTTTGAGATATAAAGATGGTGATATTAAAGTAATGCTAGTTGAGTAGTTGTGAATTTGAGAAATACTTGTGTTGAAGCTTGTGATTCCCGTAGCATGCACGTATGGTGAACTGTTATGTCATGAAGTCGGAGCATGATTTATTTATTTATTGTCTTCCTTATGAGTGGCGGTCGGGGACGAGCGATGGTCTTTTCCTACCAATCTATCCCCCTAGGAGCATGCGTGTAATACTTTGCTTTGATAACTTGTAGATTTTTGCAATAAGTATATGAGTTCTATATGACTAATGTTGAGTCCATGGATTATACGCACTCTCACCCTTCCACCTTTGCTAGCCTCTCTAATACCGCGCACCTTTCTCCGGTATCATACACCCACCATATAACTTCCTCAAAACAGCCACCATACCTACCTATTATGGCATTTCCATAGCAATTCCGAGATATATTTCCATGCAACTTTCCACCGTTCCGTTTATGACACACTCCATCATTGTCATATTGCTTAGCATGATCATGTAGTTGACATCGTATTTGTGGCAAAGCCACCATTCATAATTCTTTCATACATGTCACTCATGAGTCATTGCATATCCCGGTACACCGCCGGAGGCATTCATATAGAGTCATATTTTGTTCTAAGTATCGAGTTGTAATTGTTGAGTTGTAAGAAAAATAAAAGTGTGATGATCATCATTATTAGAGCATTGTCCCAATGAGGAAAGGATGATGGAGACTATGATTCCCCCACAAGTCGGGATGAGACTCCGGACGAAAAATAAATAAAAGAGGCCAAAGAAGCCCAAATAAAAAAAAAGAAAGAAAAGAGGCCATAAAAAAAGAGAAAAGGCCCAAATAAAATAAAAAAATAAAAAAATGTGAGAAAAAGAGAGAAGGGACAATGTTACTATCCTTTTACCACACTTGTGCTTCAGAGTAGCACCATGATCTTCATAGTAGAGAGTCTCTCATGTTATCACTTTCATATACTAGTGGGAATCTTTCATTATAGAACTTGGCTTGTATATTCCAATGACGGGCTTCCTCAAAATGCCCTAGGTCTTCGTGAGCAAGCAAGTTGGATGCACACCCACTTAGTTTCTTTTGAGCTTTCACAAATTTATAGCTCTAGTGCATGCATTGCATGACAATCCCTACTCACTCACATTGATATCTATTGATGGGCATCTCCATAGCCCGTTAATACGCCTAGTTGATGTGAGACTATCTTCTCCCTTTTTGTCTTCTCCACAACCACCACTCTATTCCACCTATAGTGCTATATCCATGGATCACGCTCATGTATTGCGTGATGATTGAAAAGGTTTGAGAACATCAAAAGTATGAAACAATTACTTGGCTTGTCACTGGGGTTGTGAATGATTTAAATATTTTGTGTGGTGAAGATAGAGCATAGCCAGACTATATGATTTTGTAGGGATAGCTTTCTTTGGCCATGTTATTTTGAGAAGACATGATTGCTTAGTTAGTATGCTTGAAGTATTATTATTTTTATGTCAATATGAACTTTTGTCTTGAATCTTTTGGATCTTAATATTCATGCCACAATTAAGAAGAATTACATTGAAATTATGCCAAGTAGCACTCCGCATCAAAAATTCTGTTTTTATCATTTACCTACTCGAGGACGAGCAGGAATTAAGCTTGGGGATGCTGATACGTCTCCAACATATCTATAATTTTTGATTGCTCCATGCTATATTATCTACTGTTTTGGATGTTTATGGGCTTTATTATACACTTTTATATCATTTTTGGGACTAACCTATTAACCCAGAGCACAGCGCCAGTTTCTGTTTTTACCTTGTTTTAGGGTTTCGAAGAAAAGGAAAATCAAACGGAGTCCAATTGACCTGAAACTTCAGGGAACTCATTTTTGGAAGGAAAGAAGCCCAGAAGACTTGGAGTGCACGTCAGGGGGCCTTCGAGGAGGCAACGAGGTAGGGGCGCGCGCCCACCCCCCTAGGGCGCGCCCTCCACCCTCGTGGGCCCCTCGTGGCCCCCCTGACATACTTCTTCCGCCTATATATCTCCATATACCCTAAAACTTCCAAAGAGCACAATAGATCGGGAGTTGAGCCGCCAGAAGCCTCTGTAGCCACCGAAAGCCAATCTAGACCCGTTCTGGCACCCTGCCGGAGGGGGGAATCCCTCTCTGGTGGCCATCTTCATCATCCCGGTGCTCTCCATGACGAGGAGGGGGTAGTTCTCCCTCGGGGATGAGGGTATGTACCAGTAGCTATGTGTTTGATCTCTCTCTCTCGTGTTCTTGGTTTTCCACGATCTTGATGTATCGCGAGCTTTCCTATTATAGTTGGATCTTATGTTTCTCCTCCCCCTCTACTCTCTTGTAATGAATTGAGTTTTCCCTTTGAAGTTATCTTATCGGATTGAGTCTTTATAGATTTGAGAACACTTGATGTATGTCTTGCCGTGCATATCTGTGGTGACAATGGGATATCACGTGATTCACTTGATGTATGTTTTGGTGACCAACTTGCGGGCTCCGCCCATGAACCTATGCATAGGGGTTGGCACACATTTTCGTCGTGATTCTCCGGCAAACTTTGGGGCACTCTTTGAGGTTCTATGTGTTGGTTGAATAGATGAATCTGAGATTGTGTGATGCATATCGTATAATCATACCGATAGATACTTGAGGTGACATTGGAGTATCTAGGTGACATTAGGGTTTTGGTTGATTTGTGTCTTAAGGTGTTATTCTAGTACGAACTCTACGGCTGTTTGTGACACTTATAGGAATAGCCCAATGGATTGAGTGGAAAGAATAACTTTGAGGTGGTCTCGTACCCTACCATAATCTCTTCATTTGTTCTCCGCTATTAGTGACTTTGGAGTGACTCTTTGTTGCATGTTGAGGGATAGTTATATGATCCAATTATGTTATTATTGTTGAGGGAACTTACACTAGCGAAAGTATGAACCCTAGGCCTTGTTTCCTAGCATTGCAATACCGTTTATGCTCACTTTTATCACTCGCTACCTTGCTGTTTTTATATTTTCAGATTACAAAAACTATTATCTACTATCCGTATACCACTTGTATCACCATCTCTTCGCTGAACTAGTGCACCTATATGATTTACCATTGTAATGGGTGTGTTGGGGACACAAGAGACTCTTTGTTATTTGGTTGCAGGGTTGCTTAAGAGAGACCATCTTCATCCTACGCCTCCTACGGATTGATAAACCTTAGGTCATCCACTTGAGGGAAATTTGCTACTGTCCTACAAACCTCTGCACTTGGAGGCCCAACAACATCTACAAGAAGAAGGTTGTGTAGTAGACATCAAAGTTGTACCATCATCTTACTTGCCCTGTTCAAGAATTCACCCGATTAACTAGTTAACTTGCCGATTAATCCCTACTCATAGGGCCCCCGAGTAGCCGATTACCCGATAAATCATCCGATTAATTGATTAAATGGCCCATTAACTTGCCGATTAGCCTATTAATCCCCTACTCACCAGCCGACCGAGCAGGTACCAGTTAATGATTTCCTCAACAATGCTTACTTGTGTGCAACATTTATGGCTTTTTTATTCATCTAAGCATGGAAAATAGATTATCACATTTCACTGTATATTCATGCTGATCTCTTACGGGTCTTGTACAGGAGTTAACGATGTTCCATAGTTCAGCTAAGAGACTTGTTCATTAGGTAACAATGTTCCATAGTCATCATCCATCAGCCAATGCTATCCCACTGGCTGGTGATTATAGTATTATACCACTTCTAGTACAACCTATGTTGTTCCTTAATACTTTTGTGTGCCATCTAGTTAATCTCGAGTACAAACGATACATATTATGTATCTTTCATCTGTGTTCTCCCTTTAGTTTTTGAGACCTGTTGCTGATAGTTAACCCCAGTCCTACTATTTATGTCGTCTCCTAAAGGCACTCATTACATAAATCTAACTACTAGTTGTCTTCCATGCATGTCAGATATAATTGCACACACTGATTTATCCACAAGAACCTCATGGAGCAATGTAACGGCCAACAAACTTGATGTCAATGATACCCAATATGATGGTACATGTAAAGGCGGTTCTTGACAAGACTTGCAGAAAGATGATGAATCCTATTCACCCCATAAGGTCCTTGCTCTAACTTGGCCCTTGATATGGGTACAACATGCATATAATGTCCTGGAGTGCATCTACTCTGTTGTAATGCCTTGTGCTTAGCCTGCTGGTCATGCTTGTAAATATGGCATACCTTCCTGTATTTCAGTACCTATTCCATTCATGATAACATGTTTTCAAATTCAAGTACTGTCATTCTACTCTATCGCAATGCCATCTTCTTAGTTTGGACATCATGCTTCTCAATATCTTATGCATTGTTATTCATTAGTATGTACTTCATCTGTCTACCATACCATGTTTTTTTACATTGAAGTGCTATTCTAGTGGTCTCTTGCAATGCCATCTTAGTTTCCCAATCATACATGCATATGTTGCCTTAGTGTTTTTCTGTATGTATTCCGCTAGCATACAGTTTTACATTCAAGTAGTGTTTTTTACACTGTTGTCCTGTCGTATCCCTAGCTCTTACATCATACTCCCTCCATCCGGATTACATGTCGCAGAAATGGATAAAACTGGATGTATCTAGAACTGAAATACGCCTAGACCCATCCATTTATTTCCGGATGGAGGGAATACATGTCAATATCTCATGCCTTTCTATTCTTCAGTACCTATTCCATCTCTGTTGTAGCATGTTTTATAATTAAAGCACCATTCTTCTATATAAGGCATGCAAGGGGAAGACGTCTATGTTAGAATCTGAAGGGTTACAAACCAGGTCTTTTGTAAAAGATCCAAACACCAGGAGATAATAAACCAACTTCAGTTTTCATAGATACTGCTCCAGCACAGAGAAACCCAACTCCCACTGAGGGAGTCCTGGATTAGGGGGTCTCCG
>NW_021170338.1:16404-17420 GCF_002162155.2 Triticum dicoccoides
ACAGCCGGACTATCTCCATTGGCCGGACTGATAGACTATGAAGATGCAAGATTGAAGACTTCATCTCGTGTCCGGATGGGACTCTACTTGGCGTGGAAGGCAAGCTAGGCAATACGTATATGGATATCTCCTCCTTTGTAACCGACCTTGTGTAACCCTAACCCTCTCCGGTGTCTATATAAACCGGAGGGTTTTAGTCCGTAGGACAACAACCACAACATACAATCATACCATAGGCTAGCTTCTAGGGTTTAGCCTCTCTGATCTCGTGGTAGATCTACTCTTGTAACACCCATATATTCAATATTAATCAAGCATGACGTAGGGTTTTACCTCCATCAAGAGGGCCCGAACCTGGGTAAAACTTCGTGTCCCTTGCCTCATGTTACCATCCGGCCTTGACGCACAATTCGGGACCCCCTACCCGAGATCCACCGGTTTTGACACCGACATTGGTGCTTTCATTGAGAGTTCCGCTGTGCCGTCGCCACAAGGAAGGATGTCTCATCCCGTCTTTAAAGACGGCACTATCGCTGAGGGAGCTCTGGATATCGGCCAAACTCTCCGGCTAGGTGGTTTTCTTATGACCACCTGTTCGGCCGCTGCGCCGACGATGACTTCTTGGGTCATCGAAAGCAATCTTCACATCAACTCGAAACTCACCGAGTAGTTAGATCCAATGGAGCTCTCTTCCCTGAACGAGCTCTTGGATCATATCGCCGCCCTAGGAGTCGCTACAGACTACGATCAGATTGGGCCTAAACCTGATCTAAGAGAAATTAACTCTCCCCAGCTCACCCATCACGTTGCAGTGGTGGAAGAACAATGCGGCAAAACTTCATCTATCTTAAGGACTAGCTATGTCCGGATTCCCGATCCCTCCAAGCCGGATACCCGCGGAGGGGAGGATGTCACTCAAAGCCTGAACCTAGAATCAGGCAGCGGGCCAGATTTACCGAAAAACATCCAAGAATCCAAACTTTCGAGTTCGGAAACTCCTTGGCCACTGAGCCTCA
>NW_021170338.1:17991-21340 GCF_002162155.2 Triticum dicoccoides
ATTGCGTGAGGATTCGGATTTAATTCCACCCACCCAAACATACGCGATCTATCCCAAATTAGGCAAGAGCCAGCAGAGACAGTACACCATTACTGGGCCAGATTCCTCCTGGTCAAGAACAGGATAAAGGACTGCCGCGAGGAAGACGCAATTTCACTCTTCTGCAATAATTGCACGGACAAGGGAATCCTCAACGCCATAAGTCGTCGCGAAATTACACGCTTTGCCGACTTGGTGTCCATAGTACGAAAGTACTGTGCTATGGAAAGTGCCTGGAAAACCAAAATAAAATTTTGGGATAATCCGGCCCTGAATACAAACCCAGTCCGAAATAAAAGGGTGCATTATCACAATACACCTGGGTTAACTACCACGAAGCAAAAGCCCTCTATGGGGCAAGGAACCGTACTGGAGGGATGGCTCAACAGACCCTGCAAAATTCCTAGTATAGCGGATGCGATACCAACGCACAGCCTTAGAGCCTGCTGGATACTCCGGCAGGTGGCGAAAAGTGGTGAGGATCTACTCCTCCAAAAAACCACACAATACCACCCCGAGGACAACAGTACGGTCTTGACGGTCTTCAAGACCTTCGCGTCAAATAAAAGACGGAAGCGAACACTCCACAGCACGTCCTAAATCTGCCACATAGCAGAAACAAATCCTTGGAGCGACACGGCTATTACCTTCAATGCCAGTGACGAACCTAAATCCCAAACAGCCCGAGTACCAGCCGCACTGGTCCTCAGCCCAATCGTGGACGGCTTTCGACTCACTAAGGTACTCATGGACGGCGGCAGCGGATTAAACCTCATCTACGAGGAAACTCTTCAAAAGATGGAAATAGACTGGAGCCGCATTAAGCAAAGCAGCACAACCTTTAGAGGAATCATCCCAGTCGGGAAGCACGCTGCGCTGGAAAAATCACACTAGACATGGTATTCGGCACGCCGGATAATTACAGGTCCGAAGAAATTACATTCCGAGTGGCCCCGTTCAGCAGCGGATACCACGCTCTATTAGGGCGGGAGGCGTTTACAATCTTCCAAGCCATACCCCATTACGGGTACATGAAGCTCAAAATGCCCGGGCCCAATGGAATCATCACTCTTGTTAGTGATCCGGACATAGCACTCCGCGCCGAAAACAAGACAGCCGCACTGGCCCTTGAGGCACTATCCGAAGCCCTAGCGGCCGAAGAACTAACCGCGCTGCGCTCCACGGTGAACAGAGATGACGTGATACTCGATAAAAGATCCAAGTCCACCTCCTTTAAACCGGCAGACGAAATAGTCAAATTCGAAGTCCATCCAACGGACCCTACAAAAACAGCTTCCATCAGGGCACAATTAAACCCTGATGTTGACGCTGCACTGCAAGAGTTCCTACGCAAGAACTGGTACATTTTTGCCTGGCACCCTTCAGACATGCCAAGAATCCCACGCAGGCTGGCTGAACACAGCCTAAATATCCTAAAAGGATTCAAGCCAGTCAAGCAGGCTCTTCGACGTTTCTCCGAGCCTAAAAGACAAGCCATGGGAGAGGAACTAGCCAAGCTATTGGAGGCCGGATTCATCAGAGACATAAAACATCCGGATTGGCTAGCAAACCTGGTGATGGTGCCAAAGAAGGACAAATCCTGGCGCTTGTGCGTCGACTTTAAGGACCTTAATAAGGCCTGCCCAAAGGATCCCTTCCCCCTCCCCCGCATCGATCAAATCATCGATGCTACCGCAGGACACGATTCATTGTGTTTCCTCGACGCATACTCCGGCTATCATCAAATCAAAATGGCAGAGCCAGACCAAGCCGCAACGGCATTCATCACACCATACGGCCCATTCTGCTTCAACACAATGCCCTTCGGGCTAAAAAATGCCGGTGCAACATATCAACGCATGATTCAGACATGCCTGGCAAACCAGATCGGCAAAACAGTGGAGGCATACGTGGATGACGTGGTCGTTAAAACCAAGCATGTCAACACCCTAGTACACGACTTGAGGGTCACATTCAACAACCTCCGAACATATGACATCAAGCTCAATCCGGAAAAATGTGTTTTCGATGTACCAGCAGGAAAGCTCCTGGGATTCATCGTCTCCAGTAGAGGTATTGAAGCTAATCCGGCCAAAATCCGAGCATTGTCACAGTTGGTTACCCCAACTGACCTCAAACAAATACAAAAATTAACTGGATGCATGGCGGCTCTAAGCCACTTTATCTCCCGCTTGGGAGAAAATGCATTACCCCTTTATCGCCTCCTATGGCGCACCGAACACTTCGAGTGGATGGACGCCGCCACGGCCGGACTGAACGAAATAAAAGCCATATTGGCAACAAACCCAGTCCTGGTCGCGCCAAACACTGGCAAACCAATGCTATTATACATTGCGGCAACTCATCAAGTAGTAAGCGCGGTGTTTGTCGTCGAGCGAGAAGCGGACGGACACAAATTCCCCCTTCAAAAGCCGGTTTACTACGTGTCCATAGTCCTTACCCCATGCAAATCACGGTACCCGCATTATCAAAAGATAGTGAACGCGGTATTTATGGCATCCCGGAAGCTGCAACACTACTTTCAAGAGTGTTCGATAACGGTAGCCCCGGAAGTACCACTCAACGATATTATAAACAACCGCGACGCGACGGGCCGGATTGCCAAATGGGCCATTGAGCTCCTCCCGTTCGACATAACTTAAAAACCACGGCGAGCTATTAAATCGCAAGTTTTGGCTGACTTCGTCGCTGAATGGACGGAAGCCGAACTCCCTAAAGAGTACGGCACATATTCAAACTGGATCATGCACTTCAACGGCTCCAAAATGTTGGCTGGTCTGGGGGCTGGCGTCATTTTGACGTCCCCAACAGGAGACGCCATTCAATACGTACTGCAGATAATGTATACAGACTCCAACAATGCAGCCGAATATGAGGCCCTCCTCCATGGTCTCTGGATGGCAGTATCCATGGGCATTCAACGCCTAGAGGTGCGCGGGGATTCAAACCTCGCGATATCCCAAATAAATGGAGACTTTGATGCCAAGGATCCAAAAATGGCCGCTTATCGCAATGACGTCCTAAAAATGTCAGCTCGGTTCCAAGGGCTCGAATTTCACCATGTGGCTCGGGAAAACAATCAGGCGGCGGATATCCTCGCCCGCATTGGCGCCAAACGTGACGCGGTCCCTCCCAACATTTTTCTGGAAAGGATTTTCAAGCCATCCATAGCATGGGAAGGGGACACCAGTAACAACAGTCCGGACCCGGCCAAAATACCCGATACCAAACTCCCTGACACAATCGGAGGCTCCGCCACCGAAGTAACACAATCAGCCCACGAAATAAT
>NW_021170338.1:21350-21899 GCF_002162155.2 Triticum dicoccoides
GCCATTATTGCCCCGTGGACAGAACCATTCCTGGCCTACTTAAGTAGACAGGAACTCCCGGAGGACCAAAATGAGGCATGCTGCATAGTGCGGCGATCAAAGGCCTACAGGGTCCACGAGGGAGAATTGTACAAAAAAAGCGCTACCGGAGTCCTTCAACGGTGCATCTCCGAAGAGGAGGGATGGAACCTTTTGGCAGAAATTCATGCCAGACTCGGCGGTCATCACGCCGCAGCCCAGGCTCTTGTGAGCAAGGCCTTCCGTACAGGATTCTATTGGCCAACGGCCCAGGCAGATGCACAGGACTTAGTCCAGCGTTGCGCCGGTTGCCAGCTCTTTGCAAATCAAAGCCATATGCCACCCACCGCCCTCCGAACAATCCCCATTACATGGCCCTTTGCGGTCTGGGGGCTTGACATGGTTGGACCCCTTAAAGGTGGAACCCACAAGAAAAAATACTTATTGGTCATGGTGGATAAATTCACCAAATGGATAGAGGCCAAACCGGTTAAAACAGCCGAATCCGGACCGCTTATAGACTTCATATCC
>NW_021170338.1:23323-24135 GCF_002162155.2 Triticum dicoccoides
CATCGATATGACTTAAGTTTTGGCCAAGCTGGGTTGCCTGGCTCTTGTATTTATGCCCTACGTTCCCGTTAATTCGGCTAGGGCATAAGGGGAGCACCTCTGCGATTGTTACCGCCGGGTTAGCCGGACGTGTACCTCAGACTGGGTGAAGCCGAAAGCTAGCGTTCTTAAGAGAATATTCGGTCGGTGAACAAAAGATGACTTTTATTTATTAACCATATCTACTCCCAGACGTTTTTACTGCGCTTCTTGTCGCAGTCCGGACATGCACTTTAGGGCATGCCTACCCAGGGAAAGGAACCCTTAACGGAACTATTCTCTCTAGAAGATGTTTCTTACTACCCATGTAATATAACATAACTAGTTGGGCACTTGTCTGATAAAGCACTATTGACCCCTACGCCTGGTCTCCACGCATGCCCTGGTTCTTATATAACCGAGAGGGTATTCGGATACACTCCGGACTGTCCGGTCCCGAGGTTGAAGCGAAAAGGTCCGCCACGACAAATGATCTACAATCCGGCTAGAAGACATCATATATGTCACTTTACAATTACATAGTCAATTTGACTGGTTGAATTCCTCTTCAATGCCCTCCAATAGGCTGTCTAGTCTATAGTCCGATTGGGAATACTTTGCGGCCAATTCTACTTGGCCGTACACTAAATTCATAGGGATCTCCTTGCCGTCAGGCCTCACAGGTCCGACTTCGGCCATGTGGTTCGGGTCAGCCTTCGTGTACCGTGTCTTCACCATTGCCCAAGCCTCCCTGGCGCCCTGACGGCAGGCCGATATCTTCCATAATCGGAAAC
>NW_021170338.1:25121-54983 GCF_002162155.2 Triticum dicoccoides
AAGTTGGGCTTTGCACTCTTCCAGCTCCTGGGACAGTTGAGTATTCTTTTCTGTAAGAACCTACATAACAAATGATCCTTAAATCAGTTATCCTAACTGTTTCAAGTCTCAGGGGCTACTGATATATATAATCATCAAATTTTCTCACCCGTATGTCTTCTACATACTGCTCTGTGGCTCTGGCTAGACCATTTTGAGCGGCACGGAGGTGCGCATCTCCCGAGTTGAAGGCATCTAAAGCCTCTTGGAAAAAACAAGCGTCACGAAGAACAGTCTGGCGACGTCTATGGTTCATGGCACTTTCCACCTCGGAAGGGGTGGCGGACAGTCTATCTGTATCCTCTATCGGAGGAGCACCCGGTGCACGCCTTGTACTCGTTCCCACCCCTGAGTCCGACCTTGGAGCCTGGCTTGTGGAGGCGCGGTTGGTAGCCTCTCCGGGTATAGTCCGGCGAGCGCTCTTTCTCCTGAAAAGAAGGCATGGGCACTAATATGCCTATGTAAATAATGTCTTGGAATAAAGACGACCCGCTATACCGCTGCGCCGGTGCCTCAATCCGGACTGTGGATCTTTTCAGCCTGCTTGGCCTAGCGGCCCCTTGTTGGCTAGTTGCCATAGGCTCGGCCTTTTGCCCCGAGGACCTCCCCTGCAAGACACGGCTGTTATACGGTAGTGAAAAAAGAGCACAAGGACGGATCCCTTTTTAAGTGTTGGGATTTCAGTCTCAGTCACCTGTGAGGTTGGAACTAGCCCAGGGTAATCGGCCATAATGGCCACCAAGGTATTGTCATTACTCCCTTGGTAAAAAACCCCGTCGATCAGCTCCATGGATATGTCCAGATCCTCCTGGGAGGCCGGGTCAAGGGACCATCCAGGGTCCTCGGCTGTGGAGGAGGGTTGTTTATCTCCTTTACTGCCCGGTGCAGCTCCTGCGATGAAATCGCTAGAATGAATACTTAAACTACGGGAATACAAAACAGATGGGCGAGAAAAAATCTCCGCTTACCCAGCTCGGAGGATTGTACATGGAGAATCCTCCCTGCGGGTTGATACGGAGGAACTCCTCCTCTTCTCTTTTGTACAAAGTGGACAAGATCTTTATTAGATCAGCAGCCGATCCCAGCCCTTTGCGGCCGTGGCGGGTGGTGTCATCCTCCCCGTTGAAGTCCCACATGGGGTGGCCTCTGTACTGGAGTGGCTGCACCCCCCGCATAATGCATATAGCCATGACCTCGATCATGGTCAATCTGGATCGAGCTAAAGAGCTTATCCGGCTCATCAGATAAAGAATGTCCCAGTCATCTTCCTCCAGGGAGCTCCGCGGACGCCAGCTCTGGCGCTTCTTCAAAGGGGCGTTGTCAAACTCAGGAAGGCCGATCTGAATAGGGTTCGGAAGGGGGACATCTTCTATATAAAACCATTCTGAAGGCCAGTCTTCGGACGTCTTCTTCGGGGTCCCGGATAGGTATCCGGTCCCAGCGATACGCCACACTTCGGCTCCGCCCACTTGATATATTGATCCCTTCTTAGAACAGGGCACAAGGCAGAACAACTTCTTCCACAAAGCGAAATGAGCCTCACAGCCCAAAAATAACTCGCAAAGGGCTACGAATCCCGCGATGTGCAGCAGGGAGGCAGGCGTAAGGTTGTGCAGCTGGAGGCCATAGAACTCCAGAAGCCCTAGGAGAAAAGGATGGATTGGGAATCCGAGCCCTCTTACCAGATAAGGGACAAGGCACACCCGCTCTCCCTTGGAGGGATTGGGACGGCTCTCCGCTTGCTCTCCGCCATTATAGGTGGCAAGCCCGGCTCGAATTGGGACCAGGTACGCTGGGGGAAGAAATTCCTTGGACTAAAGCATCACCAATTTGCTATGCGGGATGGAACATCTCTCCCAATCTCCAGGCTTGGAGCTAAGGGTGCGAGAGGAGGAGCTGCGTCGACCAGCCATGGTGGAATGGATCTCTGTCAGGTACGCTCTGATGAAGGCTCGGCAAGGGAGGATGATGTGATTTGGATCTGAATCCTCGTCTTTTTAAATAGGCGTCTCATTTACATAGCTAGGGGGTAAATGTGAAAACACCCTGGCTCTTCACATTCGCTCAACACGTGGAAAGTGGCCATTATTGGGCGTAGAAGCCAAGAAATACAAACCATCACAAGGAACCGGACATTATTTCGACAGGTACACAGAATTTGGAGAAGGAACCCGCCTTGCAATGCCGAAGACAACTGCGCGTTGGACTCATCGTCATTGAAGCCTGGTTCGGGGGCTACTGAGGGAGTCCTGGATTAGGGGGTCTCCGGACAGCCGGACTATCTCCATTGGCCGGACTGATAGACTATGAAGATGCAAGATTGAAGACTTCGTCTCGTGTCCGGATGGGACTCTACTTGGCGTGGAAGGCAAGCTAGGCAATACGTATATGGATATCTCCTCCTTTGTAACCGACCTTGTGTAACCCTAACCCTCTCCGGTGTCTATATAAACCAGAGGGTTTTAGTCTGTAGGACAACAATCACAACATACAATGATAGCAGAGGCTAGCTTCTAGGGTTTAGCCTCTCTGATCTCGTGGTAGATCTACTCTTGTAACACCCATATCTTCAATATTAATCAAGCAGGACGTGGGGTTTTACCTCCATTAAGAGGGCCCGAACCTGGGTAAAACTTCGTGTCCCTTGCCTCCTGTTACCATCCGGCCTTGACGCACAGTTCGTGACCCCCTACCCGAGATCTGCCGGTTTTGACACCGACACCCACTAATAATAAGCAAATTCCAATGGCCAAAGAACTAGTCTGCTCCAGTCCATCAAAAATATGTCAACTCCATTCTAAGAAGCATGTGTGCATCCTCGCATCATGAAATTTTATAGCATTCTGATCATATTTTCTACATGTTTCTTATCCATCTCTCTTTTAGAAAATAAGCTTAAAGGATAGAAGACTTTCTTTACTGGGATCATATTCGAGGAAAGTATCTTATGGGAATTCTCTGTGCTCCAATGTTGATGTAAGTACCTGCTGTATATCACTATATTTTTACATCAACATGTATTTTGTTAATCGGTGTGAATCCAACCTTTATCTGATCTAAATTCAGTTGTAGCAAAATGTTAAGGCGAGAATGTTGATTTTTGTAAGGAAAATTTCCTGGTAGTTTTGCATACTGAGCTGCATGAGTGTACTATCTCATATCATGCACATTAGTGAATTGTAGTGCTGCTCTGGTTGCCCATTAATTCATTTTGTCAATGTTGCTTTCGTATTACCTTACCTGGCTGATGATAACTGTGCCATATTGTGTTAATTTGGTGTAGGCTAGTTTCCCAAACGTTCCTTGTGTCAATGTTGCTTTCCTATCATCTGACCTGGCCAATGATAGCGATGCTAGTGTGTTAATTTGGTGCAGGCGGCTGAAGATAAGAAGACAAACTCTGAAAATAGCAAGGCAACCCCATTGTTTCTTTCTAATAAATCTAGGCCAGGTAATATGGCAATAACTCATGATTAATCTGTTCAGTTCCCCTCCTAATTTATGTTATGGTCCAGTGGTCGAGACACTCTCCACTATCAATAATACAAGCCTGCCAAAATCGCCATATGAATCTGTTCAGTTTCCTCTGTCTCGAATGCAATGGAAAAATGTATGTTTGTGAACCAATTAATGGCTGAAGGAATGATGGAAATGGTGGAGGAATCAGAGGTGCACATTCATGCGCAACAACAACTGATTAATGTTTTCGGAGATAGTGTAGCAAAGCATCAAGAACTTGCCCACATGCTTATGGGTGTCATCCGCGCTGACTTGTGGATTGTAATGTTGTAGATTGTTAGGTTCTGTTCATTATTTGCACTGGCATCAATCTTTGATTGCCCGGTGGATATAATTTCCTGTAATATATGTTGGATGTGCAACATTTTTTTCCTGTATGCCATACCTTTGCTTGATCGGTTTTGGTCTTGTGCATAATTGCTCGTCGTAATGGGCTCAAATTATCTAATTAGGCCTAAAGACATGTACGAACTTTAGTGGGCCCATTAAGTTAATGGGCCGTTACCAGGCCGAAAGTTAATGGTCGGCCCTCTTACCTCCCAGGTCGTTAACAGGCCGACATCAAAGCGGGCGACAGGTGGGCCCATTTGATTTCACGGGTCGTTAACAGGCCGTTACTAAGGTCGGGCTACATATGGACCAACTATACTATGGGCCTTTAGTAGCCCGAAAGAGATAGCAGGCTCGTACTGGACCATGAAGAGCATGGGCCGCTAAGAGGTCAAAAGTCAGGTCTGTCGGCGTCCTGGGAATGGGGGTCCCCAGAATTGCCTGCCTGCGGCCCGCTGCGTGGCTAAGCCAGCAGGCCATACGGCCCATCTTTATCAACAAGGCATCCAAGACCCTCGCGAGGGGCCAAGCCTCGCGAGGAGGACGACACGAGGCCTCCTCTAGAGCAGCCTAGTCAAGCAGGCTCACGAGGAGCGGAGGTATCAAGGCGAGGCGAACCTCACGAGGCTCTCGTGACGTGAGCCATGACGGTCGACACCAGGCGGGCGCCAGGCAGGCGCCAGCACGCGCAGTGTCCTTGTTTCCTCTTTGGTGCTAAGGAAGCTAGCGCAGGCAAGGAGTACCGAGGCATCAGGCAAAGGTTGCCATTTTGGTGCAACAAGACCAAGACCGGAAGGACGGCAAGAGGTCATCGTGGAGCCCAAGACGGCGTCACCACCAGAGCCTTTCGCAGGCGCAGACCGCCTTTTATCGGGATAGTTTGTACTAGCTGCCCCCTTCAAATTAGCCCGCCATTGTTGGCTCCCTTCCCGCTCAATATTTGGGAAGAGGACCAGGGCCTCTATAAGTAGGACTAGCCACCATCAGGGGTAGGAAGACGGCATCTTAGATCGCTCTCTCACCCGCACAAGTTAGCCACGCACAAGAACACCTCAACCTCAGGAGGCAGTTCTTCCCCTTGTATTGTTAATCATCAGCCCAAGAGGCAATCCACCACCACCACATTGGAGTAGGGTGTTACACCACAACGGTGGCCCGAACCAGTATAAATCCTGTGTCTTTCTGTGTTGCGAGTTCATCGAGTTCGTCCGTGAGATCTTAGCGAGCTAGGGCGTAGATCGGTGGGAGGAAAAGACTTCATGCGCACCCCAGTGTTCGAACCTTAAGGGTTTTCCGGAACCCCACATCCGACATTTGGCGCGCCAGGTAGGGGTGCGTCGTAGCTTTCTTTCCGTCAGTTCGTCGCTCCACCGCTCCATCGTCTCCATGGCGAACGCTTTGCGCGCTCAAGCTGAGCATCGGGCTGCTCTCACCGCCCGCGTTGCTCATACAGCTCCCATCGGCGAGCCACCATGTCGTTCTCCGTCCCCCGCCGCCAACGCCGCCACCGGCCCGGTGGGGAACGAGCAGCAAGCGTCTTCACTTCATCCTTCGGTGAGGCAGGACGGCCACACCGCCACTCCATCGTTGGCCCCAGCGGGTTCTTCATCTCACACACACCGCGCTCCCATGGAGGTGCAGGCCGCACTCCTCTTCGCAAACGAGCTCCTGCGCTACTGCCCAGTCGACGACCTCTATGAGGAGTGGCTCGACCGCATCACCGAGCTCGTTCGCGCCGCAGGGGGCTCCCCGGCGCCGTCCCTCTCTCGGCCTCACCCTCAGCCAGCCATGGGCGACGAGGCCCGAGGCATGCCTCCGCCACCCCAGCCCAAAGATGGCGCCTTGGCACCAAGGCGTGCGGCCCCGCGATGCGATCCGCCATGACCGGTGCCCGCGCGCGAAGAGAGAAGCTTCCAAGAAATCCCACGGCCACGAGAAGCTGCACCCGCGCTTCCCGCGCCGCCTCGTCAAGACCGTGCGCTGCTTGCGGCGGCGCCACATGGGCCTCGACAAGCCTAAGCTCCACCTCCCAGGCGGGCCCCAGTAACCACGGCCGGCTACCGCGCCTTCACACTCGATCTCCGCAGAGTTGCCTAGCCAGGCAAGTTCAAGCCAGATCTGCCGCCTCGCTACGACGGCACCGCCGACCCCACAAAGTTCATGCAGCTCTATGAGCTGAGCATCGAAGCGGCCAACGGCGACGAGAAAGTCATGGCGAACTGGTTCCCAATGGCTCTCAAGGATGGGGCCCGCACCTGGCTCCTGAACTTGCAGCACTGCTCGATCTCCTCCTGGGACGAGATGCGCGACCGCTTCGTCGCCAACTTCTAGGGCACTCGCGACCGCCCGCTGGCCGCGACCGATCTGCGCCGCATCAAGCAACAACCAGGGGAGACCCTCCAGAAGTACATCCAACGCTTCAACAACACCCGCCTCAAGATCCCCAAGGTCAAGGATGAGGCCATCATCTCCGCGTTCTCCGACGGCGTCCGTGATGTCAAGATGAAGGAAGAGCTCGCCATCCATGAGGATCTCTGCACGTCTCAGGAGTTGTTCAACCTGGCGACCAACTGCGCAAGAGCTGAGGAGGGGAACCTTTCCCTCCTTGAGCTGCCAGCCGCGGGCACAGAGGAGAAGAAAGCCAAGGCTAAGGACGTGAAGCGCAAGGAAGCGGTAGTGCTAGCTATGGAGCCCGACACCAAACGGGGCAGAGATCAGCCCGAGTCATCCAAGAATAGCCGACTATTCTGCGCCTTCCACAACCTGAACACCCACAACACCAGCGACTGCCAAGAGCTCTGAGCCCTGCGCGAGGGATGCTACGGTCGACGCCCCGAGCGCGGCAACTGGGGCTACGGTCGTGGAGGAGGACGAGGAGGCGGACGCTGGGACGACCGCGGCCCGCGCCAGGAATGGCGCGATAGGCCTCATGAGGACCGCTGGCAGGACCATCCTTGCGAGGGGCCCTGGAGGGACCAGCCTCGTGAGGATTGCCCCCAAAGCAACACCGGTCTTCCTCCGCTGCCGCCACCAAGAAGGAACGACGACCATCATCAGGACGAGGGGGCTGGAGGCTTTCAGGAGCCATGTGCAATCGCCTGCATCTTGGGCAGCGCCCAGGCCCCAGCCTCTTAGCGCATCTTCAAACGATTCGCTCGCGAGGTGAACGCGGCGCTCCCCAAGCTTGAAGTCGTTCACCTGCTCAAGTGGTCCCAGTGCGCCATCATTTTCAACTTGGCAGATCAGCTCAAGTGCGCGGCCACTGCTGGCGTCCTCCTGATGTTGTGTTCCCAGTCATCAACAATGTGCAGGTTACCAAGACTCTCATCGCCGGCGGTGCAGGACTCAATGTCCTGTCCGTTGACACTTTTGACAACCTACAACTTCCATATGAGCAGCTCCAGCCTACCAAACCTTTCTCAGGAGTGACCGACGGCTCCACCACACCGATAGGGCAGGTCCGCCTGCCTGTCACCTTCGGCACACGCGACAACTACCGCACTGAGCTCATCGGCTTCGACGTCGCACACATCCGCCTGTCGTACAATGCCATCCTTGGGTATCCGGCCCTGGCAAACTTCATGGCGGTCACCCACCACGGTTACAACGTCCTCAAGATGCCTGGAAGTGGTGGGGTCATCATGGTCCCGTGTGAAGAAACGGATGCGGTGTGCTCCCTCGAGCGCGCCTTCCAAGCTGCAGCAATCGACGACCCCGACAGCAGAAGCGAGGGTCCTCCGGAGACCATCCCCAAGAAGAAGCAGCTACACCGTGCAGGACCTCAGGAGGATGGCATCACGACAGGAGCCTCATCAGGATCAGCGTCCATCCCAGGGGCACCTCCCTCCATCGCATAGGAAGGCGCGCCCGGCGCCCTCCTCGGGCAGGGCTGGGGAGCTCTCTTCTGGAGGGCCTCAAACCTTACCCGCCTCACGAGGGAGGCACTTGGGCACCACTTGGAGGCGTGCTACGCAGCACGTTTTCCTCAGGAGAACATCGGGCAAGGGGTGCCCGCCACTCAGGAGTTCATCGCCAAGACCACACAGGAACTACAAGACGTAAGAGCCATGCGCGGCAATAGCCACTCATAGGGCGCGGCTCACCACCCAGGCGAGGGTGCCGAGCTGCGTGTCTACATCGACATTCCAGGGCTCAACAGGGCCGTGTCTCAGGAGCGCTTCTGGCCTTCACGTGTGGGCCATTACGGAGGCCCGCCACACAACTACGTTCGCATGCCCCTCGGCTTGCCGAGCGTGGCATCGGCCTATCAGCGCGCCATGCGGCGTGACCTGGCGGCTCAAGAGGCCAGGTGCCGCGTCGTCCTGGAGGGAATGGAGACAGTCTTCAGGTGGCCTCCTGATCCCCCAGAGCCTCCCGAGGCTCAGGGCTCCGGTGGCTCATGAGGAGTCGTTTCTTCAACGCATGACTTCAGCTGCACCAACTCTGCTTCATCTACAGAACCAGGTGACATCTTCCAAGCTCATTAAGCCGGGAGCGCCCCTTGGGCTGCATCATTCCCAGGCCGTGTGGGTCCATCCCTACGGCATGTATCCCATTTGCTTATGTCTTTAGCTTACCTTGCTGGGGGCGCCCCTCGGGTTGCATCATCCCCAAGCCGCTCGGGCCGGACCCAGTGGCATGTATCTTCCTGTATTTACCCAAGCTGATTTGCCTTTCCTGCTTAACCTGCCTACGGTCATCATCTGCCTGATCATCGCCTCCCACGGGCCTCCTCACAGGCACGGCGCTGGTGCATGGGTCCGTCCCTGCCACGTCGACAAACCTGAGCGGTCGAGCTCTGGCTCGCAGCACGCCCTGCGCACATCACCTCACCAGGCCCTCAGTGCCTTCATTTCATCCGGGCCAACCAACGGCAGACTGACGGTTGTAACGGCAAACCTTGTTCTTCTTGTGCCCGTTCATAGGGACCCCGCAGGAAGGATAGCAGGCGGCACCGCGAGTCTCCTTTTCTCTTGTGCAATTCGCTTGCGCGTTAAAAGGGGGCTCCTGAGCATTGCGACTTAGGAGCTCTTATTGGCTCTCCAGCACTCACCCCCTGGCCTTGACCACGGCATCGCGACCTGGCATACCAGCGGTGGCTGAGCTCGCTCGAGGGCTGGGACCTGAGGATGCAGAGCACTAAAGAGAGCATGGGAGGAGGGAAACTCGTATGGGCCGGCCCGGCTGTGCCACATAAGTTGGCGCGCAGCCCCAGTGCAACGTCAGGAATCATCATGAGGTTCGCAAGATAAGTCTTGCCCTCGGATCGGCTAAATATCTGGGCCTTATGGACACTCATGCCTTGCCGCAATCCCGTTGCGGCCACGTCAGCTCCCTTTCTTCCCTAACCATGGTCGCTTGAGCGCTAAGGGGGACCTCCTAAGCATCACGCCTCAGGGGCTCTTACTGGACCTCGGGCCGCACACCTCCTGGCCTTGACCACGGCATGCGACCTGGCATACCAGCGACGGCTGTAGCCTACCTGGGGACCAGGACTTGTCGGCGTAGAGCAACAAGCTATCGCGAGGAAAGAAAGGGGGGACCGAGCCTTAACGGGACGAGCGTTCATCAAATCTTCATAACAGGGAAGAAAAGCACAAAAGACATTACAGGCCCTTACATGCCCCCACAGGGCGCTTCGTGATTCTTCGCAGGAAACAAAAAGCTAAAACTGAGGAGGATCCTATCTACACCCCCCCCCCCGTGGTAGACGCCATCATCAATAGTGGGCCACGGGAGGCCGGCGCAGACCCCATCCAAATCAGCGGCGGCCGGACGCGGCAGCGCTGCTCCGAGCACGGCGAGAGCTCGGGGGCACGTAGCTGTCGTCGCTCGTCTCTGGAGTCCAGAGCTGCTGGACTCCCAAGGGCTGCTGCTGCTAGAGTGGTCGCGAGCGGAGTGCGCATCGGCCTCGCGCCCCTCTCTGAAGCAGCACTCCAGGCGGCGGCCCTCGGTGTCGAAGACCTTGAAGAAGAGCATGGAGACGCCATCGTGCTCAAGATGGATCGCGAGGGTGCCCCTCGTGCGGCAGACCCACGCGATCTCGCCCCAGCCGCGGGTCATGAAGATCTTGCCGATGGGGACCGCTTCAATCTCCACTCTGGTCGCAGGAGCGCCGCAGTTGGCGTGCTACAACCAGAGCTCGAGAGGCCCCCTCGGCGGCATCACGTCAGAGAAGAACTGCGGGAAGCGGATCCAAGAGCTTGGCGGCATTGGCGCCCACATCACCAGCTCATGTGAGGAGTCCGCGGCGTGGATTCCAGGGGCAACGACGTGCGTCGCCGTGGCGCAGCGACCTCGAGCACGGCGCCAGCGGCGCTGCTCGTCGCCCCGCCCTCCTGAGCCCTCGGGTTGGGCGTACAGGGGTAGCGGATACCCTGGAGTAGGCCGCCCGCACCAAGGCCTCGCCACCACCTGCATCGCCGCTTCTTCACGGCGGTGGATCGACCTCTTCTTCGATGGGAGTTGCTCCAGGACTTCCTGTGGGGCTTTCCCCTTTTCTTTGGCAGAGAACCTTCTGATAGGCGCCATTCGTGCTAGCAGTAGAGCAAGGAAGAAGAAGCAGCAAGCAAGGAAGAGATGGGCGACGGGGGCTCCGCCCCCCTCCCCATTTATAGCAAAAGAAGGCCAACCGGCACCTCCCACGCTCGCAGGTATGATGGTTTCCCTTGCATGTCACAGGGACTCGTCAAGTTGTCCAGTTGTCGAGGCAGCGTGGGGAAGCGGAGAAGCCCATGACGAATCAACCGACACGCGTCGACCAAGGCCGCGGGCTTTGGGGGCCCGCGGCACTCTATACTTGGCCCTTGGCTTCGCCGCGAAGCCAAGCCCGAGCGCACCTTGGGCCCAGGGGCTACTGTCGGCATCCTGGGAACGGGGGTCCCCGGACTTAGCTGCCTGCGGCCCGCTGCGTGGCTAAGCCAGTAGGCCGTACGACCCATCTTCATCAACAAGGCATCCAAGACCCTCGCGAGGGGCCAAGCCTCGCGAGGAGGATGACACGAGGCCTCCTCTGGAGCGGCCTAGTCAAGCAGGCTCACGAGGAGCAGAGGTATCAAGGCAAGGTGAACCTCACGAGGCTCTCATGATGTGAGCCATGACGATCGACACCAGGCGGGCGCCAACACGCGCAGCGTCCTTGTTTCCTCTTTGGTGCTAAGGAAGCTAGCGCGGGTGAGGAGTACCGAGGCATCAGGCAAAGGTTGCCATTTGGTGCAACAAGACCAAGACCGGAAGGACGGCAAGACAGAGGTCATCGTGGAGCCCAAGACGATGTCACCACCAAAGCCTTTCGCAGGCGCAAACCGCCTTTTGTCAGGATAGCTTGTACTAGCTGTCCCCCTTCAAATTAGCCCGCCATTGTTGGCTCCCTTCCCGCTCAATATTTGGGAAGAGGACCAGGGCCTCTATAAGTAGGACTAGCCACCATTAGGGGCAGGAAGACGGCATCTTAGATCGCTCTCTCACCTGCACAAGTTAGCCACGCACAAGAACACCTCAACCTCAGGAGGCAGTTCTTCCCCTTCTATTGTTCATCATCAGCCCAAGAGGCAATCCACCACCACCACACTGGAGTAGGGTGTTACACCACAACAGTGGCCCGAACCAGTATAAATCATGTGTCTTTTTGTGTTGTGAGTTTGTCGAGTTCGTCCGCGAGATCTTAGCGAGCTAGGGCATAGATCGGTGGGAGGAAAAGACGACGTGCGCACCCCAGTGTTCGAACCTTAAGGGTTTGCCGGAACCCCACATCCGACAAGGTCGTACGGTAAATGACCCAACTGTGTTGTGGGCCTTTAGCAGGCCGAAAGAGAAACCGGGCTGGTATTGGACCATGAAGAGCACGTGCCGTTAAAAGGCCAAACCTCAGGTCCGACTACAAATGGCCCAACTCATTTATGGGCCGTCAGCAGGCTGAAAGACACATCGGGCTGGGAATTGGCCCAACACTTAAATGGGTCACTAAAAGGCCAAAACTAAGATCCGACTACAAATGGCCCAACTCATTTATGGGTCGTCAATAGGCTGAAAGACACACCGGGCCGTAAATTGGCCCAGCATTAAATGGGTCGCTAAAAGGCCGAAAGATGTACATCCTGAAAATTAGCCCATCCCTTGAATGGGCCGTTAACAGGCCGAAATCACATCGGGCCGATATTGAGCCCAAATATATAGCGGGTTGTTAACGGGCTTGAACTGATGATGGGCTGCAATGGTGCCAAATCTTTAATGGGTCGAATCAGCACATCTCGTATGGGATGTGGGCTTAAATGGACCTAACACAAGTAGGCCTTATATGGGCCGACCTGCTAATTTCTACTAGGGCATCCTTTTTCACCTGAATGGGCCACTGTTGGGATGTGCCACGTGTCGACCTATCATAGGCGCCTCCTGTCCAATGAGTGGATGACATCTGTCCAACGGTGAGCCAACACGTGTTTCCTCCAGCCAATGAGAATTTTACACGTGGAAAATCCCCATTGGTCTAGGCTGTTAATGGGTTATCGGATCTGAAACCGGACCCGATAGCTTAACGGCGACCCGTTACGGTGGATGCCACGTGTCGGTCACCCTTAACGAAAGCACTTTCAAGATGCGCCATTTATCTGTCAGAACCCCGATTCCAAGTCACATCGATCTAGCTAGTAACACCTCATATCACATTGCGGCCTCACGCACAGTATCCCCACGGGTGTCGCCTTACCATGGCCCGGGACCGTTTGCGCCTTTTGGCTCACGTATATGATAGTGTCGCTAGCATCCATATGACAGAGGACCCAGGCCGACATGGCTAGTCGTGAACCCAAAGCGGCGCAGACCTATGGAGACAGGCATAAATGAATCACATCGAGCATGTCGGTCATCAGCGAGTGAATCCGGGCTGTAGCACTGGGCTAACAGAACTCCGGGGAACCCGGGCTGTAGCAGGCTAGGCAGGACTCCGGATGTCACCGCGTGACGTTTCCCCGAAGGGACAGACATAGGAACGAAGTGAAACACATGCCGACCAGTCGAGTGTCCTGAGCAGTAGTGCTGGGCTAGCAGGACTCCGGTGAACCGGACTGTAGCGTACTACTATGGCTCGAGCAACACCAGACTACATTTCCCCATAAGAAAGGCTGCCAAAGATAAATAACTAGATTGTCAGATCCTACTCATACCAAGCATTTCAATCATACACACAATATGCCCAATATGAGTACATACAACATGGCATCACAACAAAACTCTACAACTCAAGTACTCTATTTAAAGGCTCCAGAGAGCCATACATAACATGTTCATACAGGTAGGGGTCACATGACCCAACACTCAAGTCATACAAGCATACAAGCACATGCGGAAGCAAATAGTCTGAGTACAGACACTAGAAAGAAAGAAGGCTTCTCGAAGCCTGTCTATCTACATAGGGCCCTCCATGGCCATGATCACCACCTGGGTGGCAAGTCACTCATCGATGTTGAGATCTACATAAAACCCGTCGGAGTGGACGGTGTTGTCGTCTGAAAACAGTAATTAAGCAAACATGAGTACAAAGGTACTCGGCAAGTCTTACATCAGAACCTACTATACATGCTCATTCTCAAGAAGGTGGTGGAGTTGTTGCAGCAAGCCAGCTTTGACTCTTGGCTAAGCTATCCTACGAGACTCCACTAGTAAAATAGTTTTCGCACACGAGTCCACTACTCACCAACACAATACTCCGCCGGGGATCCTCCCTCGTCATCCTACGAGAGGGCCATCCTCGGTACTCACACTTATCTTGAGTCTTTTAGTAGTGTCCATTAACTTGTCTATGAACTGTATAGGCAACCAAGTAGTCCTTTACCGCGGACGCGGCTATTCGAATAGATTTATACCCTGCAGGGGTGTACTTCATCACACATGTTTCCACCACTTAGCGTCTGCACACGACATGTGCTCGGCAGACTTCAAGCAAAAACCGACGTGGGTGTAGACCACGACCTGACTAACCGCACAAGTCTCTAGTCCAGGTTTATTGTCTATTCAGGTTCCATCCGCAAGGAGATCTGGCCGGGGTGTCCTCAACGGCCCCAAACGATGTGTGCAGGGTTCCCGAGACACCAAATGGGCGACTCGATACACCGTGCCACAGTGTATCTACTGCATCATAGCCCACCCCTAGGGTCAGCACTACGCACGGCCGCCAACACATAACCTACAAACACCAGAAACTAGTTGCAACTCCTGGACAGAGGACGAGAGGGGTCAGTAAGTCGAGCGGGGTCATATTTCAGGGCCCAATGTGTGGTAGTAGCTGAATCTTAAATCACGCATACAGATCTCAGTTCTTATGGACGGCCTCAATAAAATAACCCACCATGTACTCCTACATGGCCTCTCATCGCTACCTTTACCAAAACATGTTCAACACCTCACTCACATTACCGACATAATCATTTCACTCTAGTCCATCACCCAGATGAACCAAACCTGACACAACTCTAAGCATAGCAGGCATAGCAAGGTAGGAATCACATACGTGGCTCAATCAACTCCTACACATGCTAGTGGGTTTCATCTAGTTACTGTGGCAATGACAGGTCAGGCAGAGGATAAGGGTTCAACTACCGTAGCACACAGCAGTTTGAATCGCGTTGTCTTAATGCAGTAAACAAGAGCAGAAGCGAGAACATGGGTTTGTATCGGAATGATCAGTGGGTTGCTTGCCTGATGTAGTGGTAGTAGGGTACTGCCCTTCAGACGGATACTCGGGGTTATCCTCGGAGGCAGAACCTACCACGAAAGACACACCGAACATAATCAACACATGACAATATGCAACAATATGATGCATGCTATGACATGGCAAAATGAATGTGTCTTGGCCTAATGCAAGCTAAAACAGAAAGGAATGAACTCATTTGAATCAAAGGTTCAAATGTTAGTTCATTTAACATAGCCTTATTAGTGCATTATCTTATTTTGCTTAAACAGCAAGGTTAACTTGTTTTGTCATGCATGAAACCATTACAGATGGATAGATTGATTTTTTCTGATCATTTTTCATATATAATTTGTTTGATTTGGAGCTATGGTTGATTTTCTATGATTTTTAGAAGTTTTAGCTATTTTCTGGAATTTCCTATATAAAAATAAATCCAGAAAAAGAATAAATGTGTCAGCACTACGTCACTATGACATCAGCGAGTCAAAGGCGCCAGGGCCAGTCAAACCTGACTGGTGGGCCCAGTCTGTCAGTGTCTCAGCTAATTAACAAGATTAAGTTAGTACTAATTAACTGTCAGTGGGGCCTGGGCCCACATGTCAGTGACTAAACTAATTAAAATTAGTTAACATTAATCCTAAACTAATTAGCAGGTCGGCCCCACCTGTCATAGGCTCAGGGGGGAAGTCAACCTGGGCCCACGCGTCAGTCCACGGTCAAAAAGTGGTCAAACTCACCGGCGTTTAGCCGCCGGCGAGGCCAGACGCGGCGGAGCAGCGCGGGTTTTGCACTCCGGCGACCAAAAGGACGGCGGAGACCATCTACATGATGCGGGGAGTGAGCCGCGTTGACTGGTGGCAGTGGTTGGAGCTGGGGTGGCCGAAAACGACGGCGGCGAGCACGTCCGCGGCGGCCGGAGTTCGGGCGAGGTCGAACTAGTCGCTAGCAGGCACGGTGAGGGGCGTGCGGGGGTGCTACGGGCTCCTGCGAGTGAGTTGAAGACGATGGTGTGCTCGGTTGCGACCCAACGTGGCTGTGGCCACGACGGCGACGTGCGGTGGCAGCGGCAAGCTTCGGCTCCGATGGCCATGGTGGTTAGAGGACGCGGACGAGCGCGGGGAGAGGGGGAAACGGTGGCGGAGCTCACAGCGATCACGAAGAGGGGCTCGGCTTGCTCAGAGACGCCTTGGTGACGGCGAATCCGTCGATGGAGTCCGGCGGCCGTGCTCGGGGAATACGACTCGTGGCGACGATTTGGGGCTCCCGTGGTGGCGTGGCTCGGGGTGGAAAGAAGATGGGGTCGAGGCGGAGCCTCTGGGCCGGTCAGAGAAGCGAGGGAGAGGCGGTGGCCACGGTGGTGCTTGTCAGCGGCGACGGCTGCGCTCGGCAGGGGATGGGGAGAGAACCAGAGGGGGAAGAGGGGCACGGGGAGAGTGGGGAGAATGAGATGGGAGCAAGGGGGAGTGTGTGGCACTCGTAGGCGCGCCCGGGGCGTCGGCAGAAGCAGGAGGTGGCCGGCGTGTGGCCGCTGGCGCCGGCCACACGCCTCTCGTCCTCCTGGCGAGAGGAGGAGGACGACTGGCAGGAGCCAATGGGCTGGGCCGAGCTGGGCCAGGCCAGGCGACAGGTAAGCCCTCTAACTCTCTCTCTCTCTCTCTTTCTGTTTGCTTTTATTTATTTCCTGATATGTGTATTGAAATAGAATAAATACTATTTCATTTCCAAAAACTCTGGAAATATTCAGAGACACATTTGGGAATATTCCCAACTTCCTAAAAATACTTCCAAGATTATTTGAGCACGTTAAAATATTTATAGCATTTAAAATGCCCAAATTCAAATACTTGTGGCTTGTTCAAAAAATCCAGAATGGCTCCATAAATTGCAAGACCATTTTTGGCAGAGGTTTTAGTCAAGACCAAAAATGGTGGGCTTTTATGAAGGGCATTTTGGGTTCATTGAAATTCCAATTGTTGGAAATTAGCTTTTTCAGGGGGGGGGTGTTAGGGTTGATTAGGCCCCATTTCAAGTTTAAGAGAAATTTAAACATGATGCACAAGTTCATCCAACCCTAATGCATGACTAAAAGCAGGGATGTGACAACTCACCCCCACTCAAAAGAATCTCGTCCCGAGATTTAGGATCCTCCGGGAAGAAGGTGGGGTACTCGAGTCGAAGACGATCCTCCCTTTCCCAAGTGGCTTCTTTCTCGGAATGGTGTGACCATTGAACCTTGAGAAACTTGATATTATGGCGTCGAGTGGTACGCTCGGCTTGATCAAGGATACGAACGGGGTATTCCCGATATGAGAGGTTATCTTGTAGATCAAGCATTTCGTGGTCCACTCCATGAATAGGATCCGCGAAGCAACGCCTGAGTTGAGAAACGTGGAAGACATCGTGAACTCAGGAAAGATGCGAAGGTAGTTCCAATTGGTAGGCAACTTCTCCTCGTTTGGCAAGAATGCGAAAGGGTCCGATGTAACGAGGAGCCAATTTGCCTTTGATACCAAAACGATGGGTTCCCTTTAACGGAGTAACCCGAAGGTAAGCCTTCTCGCTTACTTCATAAGTCATGAGCTTATGTTTACGATCATATTGGCTCTTTTGACGAGATTGGGCTATTTTCATTTTCTCACGAATAACGCGAACCTGTTCTTCTGCTTCCTGAATCATATCCGGGCCAAAGAGTTGTCTTTCCCCGATTTCTGACCAGATAAGAGGCATTCGACATTTTCGTCCATAAGAACTTCGAAAGGAGCTTTGCCCAAGCTAGCTTGATAACTATTGTTATAGGCAAATTCCGCGAATGGAAGGCATTTCTCCCAACCCATTCCGAATGAGATGACAGAAGCTCGGAGCATATCTTCCAGAATTTGATTGACTCGCTCTACTTGACCACTTGATTGAGAATGGAAGGAGGTGCTAAAAGAGAGACGAGTTCCCATAGCATTTTGGAAACTTTCCCAAAATCTAGAGGTGAAGAGACTCCCACGGTCTGAGTTAATTTCCAATGGGACACCATGAAGAGACACTATTCGGGAGATGTATAATTCAGCTAGCTGGCTAGCGGTTATACTCTCACGAACAGGTAGGAAATGGGCTACTTTGGAAAGACGGTCGATCACGACAAAGATGGCATTATTCCCTCTCTTGGTCCTGGGAAAACCAGTAATGAAATCCATACTGATTTTATCCCATTTCCACTTAGGAATAGCCAAAGGTTGAAGGGTGCCAGCAGGCCGTTGATGCTCTGCTTTAACACGACGACAGACGTCGCCACTAGCAATATATTGAGCAATTTCTCTCTTCATCCTAGTCCACCAAAACCTCTGGCATAGGTCTTGATACATCTTGGTACTACCGGGATGAATGGTGAGAGGGAGTCATGAGCTTCCTTAAGAATCAACTGGCGTAAATATTGTTTCTTGGGAACCACCAAGCGGTTCTCGAAGAAGACAACACCTCGCTCATCCATGGAAAAACATTTAGCAACTCCGCTAGCGATGTTTTCCTTAATCCGGGATATGCCCTTATCACGTTTCTGGGCAGTTATAATTTGATCCGTAAGGTTAGGCTTCGCCACCAGGGTGGATAGGAATCCTCGAGGAACAATGTGAAGATTAAGCTTACGAAATTCCTCATGGAGAAGTGGTTGACTTTGTTGTAACATCAGGTTGTTACAATAAGATTTACGACTTAGCGCATCAGCCATGACATTGGCTTTGCCCGGGGTGTAAGTTATTCCTAAGTCGTAATCCGAGATCAACTCGACGCAACGTCATTGCCTAAGATTCAAATCCGGTTGGGTGAAGATATATTTCAAACTTTGGTGATCGGTGAAGATCTCGCAACGATTACCGAGGAGGTAATGTCGCCAAGTTTTGAGTGCATGGACTACAGCTGCAAGCTCTAGATCATGTGTGGGATAGTTTTCCTCATGTGGGTGTAATTGTCGTGAAGCATAGGTAATTACCTGACGATCTTGCATGAGTATGCAACCTAGTCCTTGTCGCGAGGCGTCGCAATAGATAATAAAGTCCTCAGAGAAATCTGGTGGTACCAGTACGGGAGCAGATGTCAGGCGTCTCTTCAGTTCCTGAAAGCTGAACTCGCACTATGGGGTCCACTTGAACTTTTTATCTTTCTTGAGGAGTTCAGTTAGAGGTTTAGCAACCTTGGAGAAATTAAGCGGCGGCAATAGCTCGCTAAGCCAAGGAAGCTCCGAACTTGCTTGACCGTCTCAGGTGGAGTCCAATCAAGGACGGCTTGAACTCGCTCGGGATTGACAGCAATACCCTTACCAGAGATTACATGGCCTAGATAGGTCACTTCTGGCAACCAAAATTCACACTTGGAGAATTTGGCATAAAGGCGATGCTCTCGAAGTTTCGTCAATACCGGCCTTAGATGTTCGGCATGTTCCTCTTCATTCTTGGAGTAGATGAGTATGTCATCGAGGTATACTACGATGAATTTATCCAAATACTCCATGAAGACCGAGTTCATTAACCGAGAGAAGGTGGCTGGGGCATTGGTTAAACCGAAGGACATAACGGTGTACTCGTATTGGCCATAACGAGTAACAAAGGCCGTTTTGGGAATGTCAACGTTTGTGATTTTGATTTGATGGTAGCCCAACCTCAAATCCAGCTTGGAAAAGATTGAGGATCCAGCGAGCTGGTCATACAGATCGTTGATCCTGGGAAGCGGATACTTGTTCTTGATAGTGAACAAGTTGACAGGTCGGTAATCTACAACCATCCGATCCATTCCATCCTTCTTCTTGACAAAGAGGACGAGGCAAGCCCAAGGAGAGGAACTAGGACGAATGAAACCCTTTTTCAAGGACTCATCGAGTTGGTTCTTAAGCTCGGCTAGTTCTAAGGATGCCATCTTATAGGGTCTCCTAGAAATTGGAACGGTTCCTGAAACAAGGTCTATCACAAACTCGACATCCCTGTCAGGTGGAACACCTGGCAGTTCTTCTGGAAAGACATCCGGAAAGTCTCAGACTACCGGAATATCCTCAAGGTCTGGAAGGGGGTTGGCATTTAGGGAGTAAAGCTGGCGCTTGGCCACTCGAGTTAAGACGTTGACTATCTTGCCCGATGGGTGAGTAAGTTGAACAGTTCTAGTGGCACAATCAATCTTAGCATAATGAGCTGACATCCAGTCCATACCCAAGATGATGTTAATGTCCGAGGACTTGAGAGCTATTAAAGATGCAAGAAAGACAAGTCTATCGACAAGAATTTCGTTCCCATGGCTTACTCTACAAGTTTGCCATTTGGAACCCGGAGTTTGAATTACCATGGAAGTGGGCATGTCAAAGAATGTCGTGTTATGCAATCGAGCATAGTTTTCGGATATAAATGAATGAGATGCTCCAGTATCAAAAAGAACAGATGCCGAATGGCAATTAACAAGGAGTGTACCAAGGACGATGTTAGGATCCTCATGAGCCTCCTCGGCTGAAACATAGTTGACATGGCCACGTGCAGTGGTGACCGGCTTGGCGTAGAATGTCTTTCCCGCTGGCTTACCACGGCCAACGGACTTTCCAGACTGATTGGGGTTGTTGTTCTGGGGACACTCTCGACTATAGTGACCCGGATCTCCACACTTGAAACATGTCACAACATTGGGGCGTGGAGCAGCATTAGCAGCGGGGCCACCATAGGGCTTGGACGGTGCAAACGGCTGGTTGGGACGAGGCGCCTCAAAGGATGGCCTCGGAATGAACCTGGGTGGCAGCGCCATGCTTGGAATCCACACCCGGCGCTTCTGAGATCCAGAGCTGGATGAAGAGCCAAAATCACGAGAGTGCTTGCGTGAAGCATCATAATCAAACTGGCCTGTCTCAGCACTGATGGCTTTGTTGACCAACTTCTGAAAGGAGGTGCACTCGTGCAGACAAAGATTGCGGCGAAGCTCAGGGCTAAGTCCCTTGCGGAACCTTGCCTGCTTCTTAGCGTCGGTAGATACTTCTTCAGGAGCATAACGTGCCAGATTCCCAAATTCACGACTATATGCATCCACAGTCAGTCTTCCTTGGGTGAAATTGTAGAACTCTTCCCTCTTGCGATCTAAGAGACCTTCCGGGATGTGATGCTCACGGAAAGCCTCACTGAATTCAGCCCAAGTAGTGATTTGGCCGACCGGGCGCATAGCTTCAAAGTTTTCCCACCAAAGGCTAGCAGGGCCTTCAAGGTGATAGGCAGCATAAGTAACCTTATCAGCTTCGGCTACATTGGCAGAACGTAGCTTGTGGGTGATGCCGCGAAGCCAGTCATCCGCGTCGAGGGGCTCGACGGAATGGTTAAACTTCGGTGGATACAGCTTGATAAAGTCATTGATTGACACCAAATCATTTCGCTGATGGCGTGCAGTGTTCTGCTCAATCCGCTCTAGCAAGCGGTTAGTCTCATGCTTGTTTCTTTCCGCCTCCAGCATCACTTCGGCCAGAGAAGGCGGGTGAGGCAAATTTTCACCCCTAGCTGCACTGACTTCCCCCTGCTCCGGGGCAGCAGGGTTGCTGCGGGTGTTGACCATCCTAGGAGAAACCAAGACAATGGTTTAGATAAGGATGGCACAAACTTAGCAAGGAAGTGCAGAATGTAATGGATAACATGGAATGCTAAGATGTTCATTCGTATGTCATGGTAATATAGAACTGCCATATATATACCAACGGTCATACACACCATACATAGTTTAGTACAAGCCCAGGTTATAGTACAACTATGATGAAAGACGTTACATCTCATCGGAGGCATTCCAAGCTCCTATACATTATTTGTCTACACCTCCGGAATTGATACACACCAAGTCGTATCCCATGGTCACGCAGGACTGTGGAAAATACAACTACTACAATCCTAGTGAAACTACTACTAGCTCAAACGGCTTCGTAGTAATCCTCATAGAAGTCGCCACCAAAGCCTGGAAGTGGAACATGATCATCTGGGAACAGACGGTCCTGCGGAGCCTGCGGACCAAAGGGACTCGGATGTGGCCTTGGTCCCACAGGTGGTGGTAGACGGGGACCACGAGGAGGGGTGATGCCTCCTACATCGCGCTACTCCATACAATCCGGAAATCCAGACCGTACAGGGTACAGATCCCTCAGATCCATGTATCCTGCCTGTACCGCCGGTGCAAACCGAGTCAAAGTGGCCCAGTGATCAGCACGAGAGTTAAAAAGCTCCATACGCAAGGCCCGATTTTCGCGGTCCTTATCCTCGAGCATCTCGGCAGTGGTGCGGAGTGACTCCTCATGTGTGGGGTCAGCATAGATAGCCTGGAGATACCCTTGCGCTCCCGAAAGTGAAGCTGGCATATAACGCAAGTCGGTGCTCCGAAGCAGGCCAGTCTGGACTCGCATGATGGTCATCATGGAGTAGGCAGCATCCTGCACAGCCATCTCAACAGTAACCCCGAGTCCATAGGAACAGTGAAGGGGCTCAGTGGCTCCAGGATAAGAGGGATATATCCTGACGGTACAAAGGTACTGGCTCTGGTTGAAGTCTCGGAATTGCTCTTCGACAGTGTATTCGGGATACCAATGGTAACCCGTCTCGATCATTACCCGGACTAACATAGCAGTATGACCGGGCACATCGAGGTACCGGGTCAGGCGAACCACTTGGTTTTGAGCACGGGTGGCCATCTAAAAGCACAACCACAATGCAAAGACATTAGAATTTCTAGGGAAAATTGGACAGCATAACAGCTGTAAATGCTCAGAAAAAGATTTGAGACATCCACAACAGTTTGCAATACCACTCAACAACATCATATCAAGGTTCTGATTCAACTGGCAACATACTAAAAGTAGTATAAACTGTACTAAGGCTTGTAACAACAATCCTATAAGCTACTACGGATTAGTAACACGTGAACCTGATAAAAGAAGAGAGTCTAGTCCTTAACCCACGTTGAATGAGAAGAGAATGACTCAGATCAGAGGGCATAAGGTAAGGAGTAAAAAGAGCCTTACGTTCCCTCCCACAATCAATTCCCCTACATATAACTAAAGCATTTCTAGACTCGACATCGACCAGTTTGGCTCAACGAACCTACAGGCGGTCCTGCTCTGATACCAACGCTGTCAGAATCCCGATTCCAAGTCACATCGATCTAGCCGGTAACACCTCATATCACATTGCGGCCTCACGCACAGTATCCCCACGGGTGTCTCCTTACCATGGCCTGGGACCGTTTGCGCCTTTTGGCTCATGTATATGATAGTGTCGCTAGCATCCATATGACAGAGAACCCGGGCCGACATGGCTAGTCGTGAACCCAAAGCGGTGCAAGACCTATGGAGACAGGCATACATGAATCACATCGAGCATGTCGGTCATCAGCGAGTGATTCCGGGCTGTAGCACTAGGCTAACAGGACTCCGGGGAACCCGGGCTGTAGCAGGCTAGGCAAGACTCCGGATGTCACCGCGTGACATTTCCCCGAAGGGATAGACATAGGAACGAAGTGAAACACATGCCGGCCAGTCGAGTGTCCTGAGCAGTAGTGCTGGGCTAGCAGGACTCCGGTGAACCGGGTTGTAGCAGACTACTATGGCTCGAGGAACACCAGACTACATTTCCCCATAAGAAAGGCTGCCAAGGATAAACAACTAGATTGTCGGATCCCACTCATACCAAGCATTTCAATCATACACACAATATGCCCGATATGAGTACATACAACATGGCATCACAACAAAACTCTACAACTCAAGTACTTTATTTAAAGGCTCCAGAGAGCCATACATAACAT
Organism: Triticum dicoccoides; assembly: GCF_002162155.2. Taxonomy (NCBI): domain Eukaryota; kingdom Viridiplantae; phylum Streptophyta; class Magnoliopsida; order Poales; family Poaceae; genus Triticum; species Triticum dicoccoides. The sequence goes on from NW_021170338.1 coordinate 48,484, forward strand.
GTTCATACAGGTAGGGGTCACATGACCCGACACTCAAGTCATACAAGCATACAAGCACATGCGGAAGCAAATAGTTTGAGTACAGACACTAGAAAGAAAGAAGGCTTCTCGAAGCCTGTCTATCTACATAGGGCCCTCCATGGCCATGATCACCACCTGGGTGGCAAGTCACTCATCGACATCAAGATCTACATAAAACCCGTCGGAGGGGATGGTGTTGTCGTCTGAAAACAGTAATTAAGCAAACATGAGTACTTAGCAAGTCTTACATCAGAACCTACTATACATGCTCATTCTCAAGAAGGTGGTGGAGTTCTTGCAGCAAGCCAGCTTTGACTCTTGGCTAAGCTATCCTACGAGACTCCACTAGTAAAATAGTTTTCGCACACGAGTCCACTACTCACCAACACAATACTCCACTGGGGATCCTCCCTTGTCATCCTACGAGAGGGCCATCCTCGGTACTCACACTTATCTTGAGTCTTATAGTAGTATCCATTAACTTGTCTATGAATTGTATAGGCAACCAAGTAGTCCTTTACCGCGGACGCGGCTATTCGAATAGATTTATACCCTGCAGGGGTGTACTTCATCACACATGTTTCCACCACTTAGCGTCTGCACACGACATGTGCTCGGCAGACTTCAAGCGAAAACAGACGTGGGTGTAGACCACGACCTGACTAACTGCACAAGTCTCTAGTCCAGGTTTATAACCTATTCAGGTTCCATCTGCAAGGAGATCTAGCCGGGGTGTCCTCAACGGCCCCAAACGATGTGTGCAGGGTTCCCGAGACACCAAACGGGCGACTCGGTACACCGTGCCACGGTGTATCTACCACATCATAGCCCACCCCTAGGGTCAGCGCTACGCACGGCCGCCAACACATAACCTACAAACACCAGAAACTAGTTGCAACTCCTGGACAGAGGACGAGAGGGGTCAGTAAGTCGAGCGGGGTCATATTTCAGGACCCAATGTGTGGTAGTAGCTGAATCTTCAATCACGCATACAGATCTCAGTTCTTATGGACGGCCTCAATGAAACAACCCACCATGTACTCCTACATGGCCTCTCGTCGATACCTTTACCAAAACATGTTCAACACCTCCCTCACATTACCGACATAATCATTTCACTCTAGCCCATCAACCAGATGAACCAGACCTGACACAACTCTAAGCATAGCAGGTATAACAAGGTAGGAATCACATATGTGGCTCAATCAACTCCTACACATGCTAGTGGCTTTCATCTATTTACTGTGGCAATGACAGGTCATGCAGAGGATAAGGGTTCAACTACCGTAGCACACAGCAGTTTGAATCGCGTTGTCTTAATGCAGTAAACAAGAGCAGAAGCGAGAACATGGGTTTGTATCGGAATGATCAATGGGTTGCTTGCCTGATGTAGTGGTAGTAGGGTACTGCCCTTCAGACGGATACTCGGGGTTATCCTCGGAGGTAGAACCTACCACGAAAGACACACCGAACATAATCACCACATGACAATATGCAACAATATGATGCATGCTATGACATGGCAAAATGAATGTGTCTTGGCCTAATGCAAGCTAAAACAGAAAGGAATGAACTCATTTGAATCAAAGATTCAAATGTTAGTTCATTTAACATAGCCTTATTAGTGCATTATCTTATTTTTCTTAAACAGCAAGGTTAACTTGTTTTGTCATGCATGAAAGCATTACAGATGGATAGATTGAATTTTTCTGATCATTTTTCATATATAATTTGTTTGATTTGGAGCTATGGTTGATTTGCTATGATTTTTAGAAGTTTTGGCTATTTTCTGGAATTTCCTATATAAAAATAAATCCAGAAAAAGAATAAATGCGTCAGCACTACGTCACTATGACGTCAGTGAGTCAAAGGCGCCAGGGCCAGTCAAACCTGACTGGTGGGCCCTGTCTGTCAGTGTCTCAGCTAATTAACAGGATTAAGTTAGTACTAATTAACTATCAGTGGGGCCTGGGCCCACATGTCAGTGACTAAACTAATTAAAATTAGTTAACACTAATCCTAAACTAATTAGTAGGCCAGCCCCACCTGTCACAGGCTTAGGGGGGAAGTTAACCTGGGCCCACGCATTAGTCCACGGTCAAAAAGTGGTCAAACTCACCGGCGTTTAGCCGCCGGCGAGGCCAGAGGCGGCGAAGCAGCGCGGGTTTTGCACTCCGGCGACCAAAAGGACGGCGGAGACCATCTACGTGATGCGGGGAGTGAGCCGCGTCAATTGGTGGCAGTGGTTGGAGCTGGGGTGGCTGGAAACGACGGCGGCGAGCACATCCGCGGCGGCCAGAGTTCGGGCGAGGTCGAACTAGTCGCTAGCAGGCACGGTGAGGGGCGTGCGGGGGTGCTACGGGCTCCTGCGAGTGTGTTGAAGATGATGGCGTGCTCGGTTGCGACCCAACGTGGCTGTGGCCACGAGGCGACGTGCGGTGGCGGCGGCGAGCTTCGGCTCTGATGGCCATGGTGGTTAGAGGACGCGGACGAGTGCGGGGAGAGGGGGAAATGGTGGCGGAGCTCACAGCGATCACGAAGAGGGGCTCGGCTTACTCGGAGACGGCTTGGCGACGGTGAATCCGTTGATGGAGTCCGGCGGCTGTGCTCGGGGAAGGCGACTCGTGGCGGCGATGTGGGGCTCCCGCGGTGGCGTGGCTCGGGGTGGAAGGAAGAGGGGGTCAAGGCGGAGCCTCTGGGCCGGTCAAAGAACTGAGGGAGAGGCGGTGGCCGCGGTGGTGCTTGTCGGCGGCGACGGCTGCGCTCGGCAGGGGATGGGGAGAGAACCAGAGGGGGAAGAGGGGCACGGGGAGAGTGGGGAGAATGAGAGGGGAGCGAGGGGGAGTGCGTGGCACTAGTAGGCGCGCCCAGGGCGTCGGCAGAAGCAGGAGGTCGCCGGCGTGTGGCCGCGGGCGTCGGCCACGCGCCTCTCGTCCTCCTGGCGAGAGGAGGAGGACGACTGGCAGGAGCCAGTGGGCTGGGCCGAGCTGGGCCAGGCCAGGCGATAGGTAAGCCCTCTAACTCTCTCTCTCTTTCTGTTTGCTTTTATTTATTTCCTGATATGTGTATTGAAATAGAATAAATACTATTTAATTTCCAAAAACTCTGGAAATATTCAGAGACACATTTGGGAATATTCCCAACTGCCTAAAAATGCTTCCAAGATTATTTGAGCACGTTAAAATATTTATAGCATTTAAAATGCCCAAATTCAAATACTTATGGCTTGTTCAAAAAATCCAGAATGGCTCCATAAATTGCAAGACCATTTTTGGCAGAGGTTTTAGTCAAGACCAAAAATGGTGGGCTTTTATGAAGGGCATTATGGGTTCAATGAAATTCCAATTGTTGGAAATTAGCCTTTTCAGGGGGGTGTTGGGGTTGATTAGGCCCCATTTCAAGTTTAAGAGAAATTTAAACATGATGCACAAGTTCATCCAACCCTAATGCATGACTAAAAGCAGGGATGTGACATTATCGTCATGGAAGTGGACACTTCAGTGGTGATAATTTTGGTAATGTCATGGAACGCTTCTACGACAGCACATGTATGACTATCTTGATTCTGTCATAAAAATGGCATGGATGTACATGCATGGCAGAAAACGTGACCTACTGTGACAAACACGTATCATCACGGTAGTGTCTTTTTTGTAGTGTATATGTCTTGCGGTATGAATACTTGAGGTGACAATTGGGTAACTTATTGATTCACTTGATATATGTTATGGCATCCAACTCGCGGATTCCCGCGGTGATATTGGGGTAATCTATGCATAGGGGTTGATGCACGTTTTTCTCCGGTAGAAACTTCGGGGTCTCTTTATAGTTCTTTGTGTGGATTGAGTATTATGAATATGAATATGCTTTGGTGTTATTCTAGTACGAACTCTAGGATAGATCGAATGGAAACAATAGCTTTGTGTTATTTTAGTAAGAACTCTTGAATAGATCGATCGGAAAGAATAGCTTTGAGGTGGCTTCGTACCCAACAAACAATTCCTATCTTTTGTTAACCGCTAATAGGAACTCGAGAGTGATTCTTTATTGTACTTTGAGGGACAATCATATGACCCAACTATGTTAGCACTGTTGAGAGATTGCACTAGTGAAAGTACGGACCCTAGGCCTTGTTTTTAAGCATTGAAATACCATTTTTGTGCCCATTTACTATTTGCTACCTTTATGTTTTTATTTATTCAGATTATAAAAATATATTTCTACCATCCATATTACACTTTTATCACTATCTCTTCGCTGAATTAGTGCACCTATACAATTTGCCATTGTATTGGGTGCGTTGGGGACACAAGAGATTTCTTGTATTTGGTTGCAGGGTCGTTTGAGAGAGACCATTTTCATCCTACACTCTCATGGATTGATAAACCATAGGTCATCCACTTGAGGGAAAATTGCTACTGTCCTACAAAACTCTGCACTTGAAGGCCCAACACGTGTCTCCAAGAATAAAATAGTGTAGTAGACATCACACCCCAAAGCACAACAGACAATCTCTTAGCCGTGTGCGGTGCCCCTATAATGCCCACAGTGCGGCTATATCTCCCACGTGTCGAGGGACGAATTAGAGGCATAACCGCATACTGGTTTAGTCGCAAGTGGGGTAATCTTCACACAATCCCATGTACTGAATAAGAAAGGAATAAAGAGTTGGCTTACAATCGCCACTTCACACAAATAGAAGTCAAACATACATCATCCAGAATACAATCAAGGTCCAACTACGGAACCAAAATAAAAGAAGACAACCCCAAATTCTAGATCCCCGATCGTCCCAACTGGGCACCACTACTGATCAACCGGAAAAGACACATAACAACGATCAAGATCTTCTTCGAACTCCCACTTGAGCTTGGTTGCGTCACCTGCACTGGTATCATCGGCACCTGCAACTGTTTGGAAGTATTTGTGAGTCACGAGGACTCAGCAATCTCACACCCGTGAGATCAAGACTATTTAACCTTATGGGTAGGAAAGGGTAGTGAGGTGGAGCTGCAGCAAGCACTAAGCATATATGGTGGCTAACATACGCAAATAAGAGCGAGAAGAGAAGCAACGCGCGGTTGAGAAGCTATAAGTGATCAAGAAGTGATCCTGAAGCTACTTACGTTCAAGCATAACACAAGGCCGTGTTCATTTCCCGGACTCCGCCGGAAAGAGACCATCATGGCTACACACGCGGTTGATGCATTTTAATTAAGTCAAAGTGTCAAGTTTTCTACAACCGGATATTAACAAATTCCCATCTGCCACATAATCGCGGGCACGGCTTTCGAAAGTTTTAACCCTGCAGGGGTGTCCCAACTTAGCCCATCACAAGCTCTCACGGTCAACGAAGGATATTCCTTCTCCCGGGAAGACCCGGTCAGTCTCGGAATCCCGGTTACAAGACATTTCGACAATGGTAAAACAAGACTAGCAAAGCCGCCCGATGTGCCGACAAATCCCGATAGGAGTCGCAAGTATCTCGTTCTGAGGGCACACCAGATGGGCCAGACGTCGGGTTGGCATAGACCCTGGTTACCCAGGGGGCACCAGACATCGCCCAGGTTGGACCAACACTCGGAGGAGCACTGGCCCGGGGGTTTAAAACAAAGATGACCCTTGAGTCTGCAGAACCCAAGGGAAAAGGCTTAGGTGGCAAATGTTAAAACCAAGGTTGGGCCTTGCTGGAGGAGTTTTATTCAAAGCGAACTGTCAAGGGGTTCCCATAACACCCAACCGCGTAAGGAACGCAAAATCAAGGAACATAACACCGGTATGACGGAAACTAAGGCGGCAAGAGTGGAACAAAACACCATGGATAAGGCCGAGCCTTCCACCCTTTACCAAGTATCTAGATGCATTAAAGTAAATAAGATATAATAATGATATCCCAACAATATCCATGTTCCAACATGGAACAAACTTCATCTTCACCTACAACTAGCAATGCTATAAGAGGGGCTGATGCAAAAGCGGTAACATAGCCAAACAAAGGTTTGCTAGGAAAGGTGGGTTAGAGGCTTGACGTGGCAATATGGGAGGCATGATATAACAAGTGGTAGGTAGCGCGACATAGCGATAGAGCGAACAACTAGCAAGCAAAGATAGAAGTGATTTCGAGGGTATGGTCATTTTGCTTGAAATCCCGCAAGGAAGAAGAACGAGTCAATGAAGAAGACAAACGGGTGTAGTCAAACGGATCCTCACAACTCCAGAACGAAACCGAAGCTAACGAGAGAAGCAAGCCGGAAAGAAGCAGGCAACATAGTATACAACCATCACATAAACATGGCATGATGCACAACCAAGTATGATGCATGTCCGGTTTAATGAGGCATGGCATGGCAAAGTGCACAAACAACACTACAAATTAAGTGGAGCTCCATATGCAACGAGTTGCATATTGAAGAAAACACCACATTTAATTATTTGGTTCACTCCCGTTTAGGTACCCTATCTAAGCAATTTAACTACAC
>NW_021170339.1:0-1056 GCF_002162155.2 Triticum dicoccoides
TTCTTTTGCTCATCAGAAAATACTGGCTTGGGCTCGGGCTCTCTTTTCTTCTTGCAGTCCGCCTTCCATTTCTCCAAATCAGCAGCCGCGGCCGCGTCGACTTCCTCGGCACTACGTTCCCAAGGCCTTGTGGGGAGAGGCTTCAGTGATGGCTCCGGTACCTTTGTGGTCTTAGGTACATAAGGGTCCGGGTTAATAATCCAGGACTGCTTCTGCTTCTTTGCCGGAGGTGGATTGGGGGGCGGCGTCTGATCACCCGCCGGACGAGGACTGGGGGGCGGCGGCTGATCACCCGCCGGACGTTGTGGACTGGGGGGCGGCGTCGGCTGACGTGACGGAGGTGTAGGTGAACCGCCACCACCACCACCACCACCACCACCGCCACCGCCACCACCACCACCTCTCGAAGGGGAACATATTGTGTAGAAATACATGACCGAGAACGAAAATCTCTTCGACTAGGTGAACCAGGAGGTGCGTCATAATATTGAAGAAGGATGGCGGGAACACCAACTCGAAACTGACAAGACATTGGATCACATCGTTCTGTAACCGTGGTAGAACTTCTGGATTGATTACCTTCTGAGAGATTGCATTGAGGAATGCACGTAGCTTCACAATGGCTACTCGAACATTTTCCGGCAGGAGCCCCCTCAAAGCAATCGGAAGCAATTGCGTCATAATCACGTGGCAGTCGTGAGACTTCAGGTTTTGGAACTTTTTCTCCGCCATGTTTATTATTCCCTTTATATTGGACGAGAATCCAGACGGGACCTTCATACTGCTCAGGCATTCAAAAAAGATGACCTTCTCTTCTTTGGTCAGAGCGTAGCTGGCACGACCTTGAAACCATTCCGGATGCCGGTCATCAGGGTCTTTCAAACGTTGCTGGTCCTGCCGTGCTTCCTTTGTATCATTTGTCTTCCCATACACGCCCAAGAAGCTTAGGAGGTTCACGCAAATATTCTTCGTAACGTGCATCACGTCGATTGCAGAGCGGACATCTAGGACTTTCCAATATTCTAGCTCCCAGAATATAGATTTCTTCTTCCACAT
>NW_021170340.1:0-1355 GCF_002162155.2 Triticum dicoccoides
GATAATGTAGTGCCAACATTTTTTTAAGTCAAACTTTTGAAACTTTGACCAAGTTTATAAAGAAATTACTTATATCTACAATACCAAAGATAAATGATAGTATGAAGTAAATACATGTTGTGATGAATCTAATGATCGTTCCAGATGTAAATGTTTTTCTCCACATATACCTGGTCAAACTTTTATGAGGTTTGACTTTTCAAAACATCCATATGCTTATGGACGTGAGAGAGTCCCTAACTAGAGAGAGTGTGAAATAGAAAGAGTGAGCGAAAAAAGTGTGTGTGTGCGTGTGTGAAAGAGACATGGACAACACATGATAAAATTAGAGAAAAGGCGTGTGTGTCTTATGCAAACATATCACACATGCATCTTCAACAACGGGAGCAAGGTGAGGAGATAGTGTGTGGTTGTGTGCAACCGAGAGAGAAAGACCCCTAGCACGTGGCCAAGAGGGGTCTGACAAACAAGGGAGAGAGGTCGAGAGAGACGTACGGAGAAAATGCAGACATGGGGAGGAGAGAGTGTATGTTTGTCATAGAGAGATCCCCTGGAGATCGTGATGGGACTACATGGGTGGGAGATCGAGTGACAAGGTGTGTGCACGATAGAAGATACCTCGAGAGATATCGAGATAGACGTATGGATGGAAGGAGACAATACATGTGTTCTAGATGGCTAGTGAGAGATAATCATAGTTAGGGGGGAGTGTGTGCGCCTATGATGGAGTGAGGATTATGGTACTTAGGGGGTGCGTGTCACATAGAGAGAGAACAAGGGCGGAGAGTGTTGGATGGGTCTATATGTAGTGCGAGCGAGACATGTGTATGTGTGAACCAGGGAGATATAAAGTTTGAGAGAGATAGAGGAGCCCCGATAAGGCTGAGTGGTGCGTCAGATAGCTGAGAGGGGGAAAGAGATATTCCATCCGCTCGATAATGCAGTGCATGTAAATTTTTTAGAAGTTGAACTTTGGAAACTTTGATCAGGTTTATGCAAATGTTATTTATATCTACAATACCAAAGATACATCATACGAAACTACATCTCATGATGAATCTAATGGTATATGTTTGCCATTCTAGATGTAAATGTTTTTCTCCACATACATGGTCCAACTTTGTGATGTTTGACTTTTCAATAAATCTATATTCTATGGACCGAAGAGAGTGCCTAAGTCGAGAGAGATCAAGTGCATGCGAAGGAGAATGAGTGAGTGTGCAAAAAGAGTATGTGTGTGAAAGATAAAGGGACAACAAACGATAAATTAGAGAGAGAGTGTGTGTTTTTTCGTTTCTTACGCAAACATATCACGCATGCATCTCCGAGATAGAAAAGCGAGGTGAGAAGATACA
>NW_021170341.1:0-1718 GCF_002162155.2 Triticum dicoccoides
TCGAAGAACGAGCAAGAATATGATAAAGCAATCTGAATATTGCAAATATATATGAGGTATTGATAATGGTGGGGATCCGTAAGCGGTCTTGGTCTGGTCGTTGGACACAAACGAAGTACACGAAGTTGCAATGGCTAACTTTTAACTAAACAAATCCCAACGAAAAGCTACTAGATGGATCTACTTATATAGGAGCAAGGGGTGACGGCCAAGGAGGTGGGAGGACGTCCCAAGGCAGCCTAAAACTAAATCTAGGTCGTACAAGGCCAATGGGCCCAAGTGGAGGTGATGTAACACCTTTGGACTTGTAGTTTGACTCGGATTCTGCTGCAGCATCAGATTGTTTCATCCACAACTCAACGCTCCGGACGAATTTTAAGGTGATTCCAATTGGGTTGGAAAGTGCACGAAATCTAGTTTCCAACAAAAAAAGAATCACCCAATTCGGAATCCATATGAAAAACTTGTGTGCGTTTTGAGTCAGGTGTGTCTGTGCAGTCCGAATCTGAATCCAGAACGTGAGAGACTTGGACTCTATCTTCTCTTGGGCCAAAAGTGACGTGAGAGAACTTTTTGGACAGAAAATAAACATCTCTTTCTTCCTTATCTTCATATGTGGATTGTACAAATGTCCCATACACCTGCAATTAGACAAAACACAAAAGTGTGTGAAGTATTTTTGTTCTGGATAACATAAATAGATTATTGAATAGTTTGCACTAGAAATCACCTGACAAATATGCATAAATAGATTATTGAATAGTTTGCACTAAATGCAATCACTCACTTTTGTATATATACATATTTGTCAGGTGATTTCTAGTGCAAACTATTCAATAATCTATTTATGTTATCCAGAACAAAAATACTTCACACACTTTTGTGTTTTGTCTAATTGCAGGTGTATGGGACATTTGTACAATCCACATATGAAGATAAGGAAGAAAGAGATGTTTATTTGCTGTCCAAAAAGTTCTCTCACGTCACTTTTGGCTCAAGAGAAGATAGAGTCCAAGTCTCTCACGTTCTGGATTCAGATTCGGACTGCACAGACATACCTGACTCAAAACGCACACAAGTTTTTCATACGGACTCCGAATTGGGTGATTCTTTTTTTGTTGGAAACTAGATTGGGTTTTTCATACTTTCCAACCCAATTGGAATCACCTCCAAATTCGTCCGGAGCGTTGAGTTGTGGACGAAACAATCCGATGCTGCAGCAGAATCCGAGTCAAACTACAAGTCCAAAGGTGTTACATCACCTCCACTTGGGCCCATTGGCCTTGTACGACCTAGATTTAGTTTTAGGCTGCCTTGGGACGTCCTCCCACCTCCTTGGCCGCCACCCCTTGCTCCTATATAAGTAGATCCATCTAGTAGCTTTTTGCTTGGGATTTGTTTAGTTAAAAGTTAGCCATTGCAACTTCGTGTACTTCGTTTGTGTCCAACGACCAGACCAAGACCGCTTCCGGATCCCCACCTTTATCAATACTTCATACATATTTGCAATATTCAGATTGCTTTTATCATATTCTTGCTCGTTCTTCGATTGCTTGCAGGAATAGACCTTCGTGGTCAGGTTGATCGTGCACCGGCGTGGTCAATAACCTCTGGAGATTGGTTTAGCGATTGCTAAGGCGCAACGTCGTGCACGTTTGTAGTCGGATCGTCAAAGTCGTCTCCACCAAATCGATAGTTGCCATCTCATCGAAAGATCG
>NW_021170342.1:0-1283 GCF_002162155.2 Triticum dicoccoides
ATCCAATAGGGTGCAACTATGACGTTTGGACACACCATCACACTATGGTGTTCCAGGCTGTATCAGTTGTGAAACAATTTCCACAATGTCTTAATTCTGTGCCAAACTCGTGATTCAGATATTCATCTCTATGATCATATCATAGATCTTTTATCCTCTTGTCACGACGATCTTTCAACTTCACACTGAAATTACTTGAACCTTTCAATAATTCAGACTCGTGATTCATCAAGTAAATATACTCAACATCTACTCGAATCATCTGTGAAGTAAGAACATAACGATATTCACTGCATGCCTCAGCACTCATTGGACTGCACACATCAAAATATGTTACTTCCAACAAGTTGCTATCTTGTTCCATCTTACTGAAAACGAGGCTTTTCAGTCATCTTGCCCATGTGGTATGATTTGCATGTCCCAAGTGATTCAAAATCAAGTGAGTCAAAACGGTCCATTTGCATGGAGTTTCTTCATGCATATACACCAATAGACATGGTTCGCATGTCTCAAACTTTTCAAAAACGAGTGAGCCCAAAGATCCATCAATGTGGAGCTTCTTCATGCGTTTTATACCGATATGACTTACGTGGTAGTGCCACAAGTAGGTGGTACTATCATTACTATCTTTTGGCATGAACATGTGTATCACTACGATCGAGATTTAATAAACCATTCATTTTAGGTGTAAGACCATTGAAGGTATTATTCAAATAAACAGAGTAACCATTATTCTCCTTAAATGAATAACCGTATTGCGATAGACGTAATCCAATCATGTCTATGCTCAACGCAAACACCAAATAACAATTATTTAGGTTTAACACCAATCTCTTTGGTAGAGAGAGCGTGCGATGCTTGATCATATCAAGCTTGGAAAAACTTCCAACACATATCGTCAGCTCACCTTTAGCTAGTCTTCGTTTATTCCGTAGCCTTTTGTTTCGAGTTACTAACACTTAGCAACCGAACCGGTATCTAATACCCTGGTGCTACTAGGAGTACTAGCAAAGTACACATTAACACAATGTATATCCAATATACTTCTATCGACCTTGCCAGCCTTCTTATCTACCAAGTATCTAGGGTAATTCTGCTCTAGTGGTTGTTCCCCTTATTACAGAAGCACTTAGTCTCGGGTTTGGGTTTTACCTTGGGTTTCTTCACTAGAGCAGCAGCTGATTTGCCATTTCATGAAGTATCCCTTCTTGCCCTTGCCCTTCTTGAAACTAGTGGTTTCACCAACCATCAACAATTGATGCTCCTTCTTGATTTCTACTTTC
>NW_021170343.1:0-1089 GCF_002162155.2 Triticum dicoccoides
CTCTCTTTTACTGCATTAGGACAACATCGATTCATCTGTTACTTGCTGCGGTAGCTGAACCCCTTTATCCTTTGCATGACCTGTCATTGCCACAGTAAATAGATGAAACCCACTAGCATGAGTAGGAGTTGTTTGAGCCCTGTTGTGCCTACTCATTCATGCTTGTTGTCATGCCTGCTACTGCTTAGAGTTGAGTCAGGTCTGATTCATCGGGGATGAATCAGAGGCGTGTGAACATGTCCTACTGTGTGTGAGCTAAGTGTGTGAACACGATTTGGTAAAGGTAGCGGTGAGAGGCCATGTAGGAGTACATGGTGGGTTGTCTCATTGCAGCCGTCCTCAGGAACTGAGTTCTGTGTTTGTGATCCATGATTCAGCTACTACCACGCATTGGGCCCGAAACCAATGGACCCTCTCGGCTTCTTAATCACCCTTGTCCTCTGTCCAGGAGTTGCAAGTAGTTTCAGGTGTTTGTAGTATGCTGGAGGCCGTGCGCAGCGCTGACCGTAGGGGTGGGCTGTGATGCGGTAGGCACGTGGCCGGGTAAACCGGGCGCCCGTTTGGTGTCACGGAACCCTGTTCACATCGTTTGGGGCTGTGAGCGAAACTCCGGCCGGATCTCCTCATGGATGGAACCCGAATAGGCGATAAACCTGGACTAGAGACTTGAGTGTTTAGGCAGGCAGTGGCCGACACCCACGTTGGGCTTCCGCTTGAAGGTTGCCGAGTACATGTCGTGTAAACGACGGTAAGTGGTGAGAGCGTGTGTGAAGAAGTACACCCCTGCAGGGTTAACATCATCTATTCGAATAGCCGTGTCCGCGGAAAAGGACTTCTGGGTTGCTTATATCAGTTCATAGACAAGTGAAAGTGGATACCCTAAAATACGCAAGATAAGCGTGAGTGCTATGGATGGCGTTCTCGTAGGGAGACGGGAGCGGATCCATAGTGGTGTATTGATATGGTGAATATGTGGACTCGTGTGCGCCACCTCAAAAGAGTTACTTGCAGTCGTAGTTCAGGATAGCCACCGAGTCAAAGCTGGCTTGCTGCAGTTAAACCCCACCATCCCCTTTGTTGATAATGATG
>NW_021170344.1:0-927 GCF_002162155.2 Triticum dicoccoides
TCTCCGGTGTGTGCCTCCCCTCACGGACGGCGCCGCCTCCGGCACCTGGAGGGGGAAACAGACGCGTCGGGTCTACACGGAGGGGATATTGCTGCGGGTCTGGCCCGGATGTTGCTCCAAAGTGTTCCTATGGGCTGACCTAACACAACCGGGTGGGGAGGTCCACTGCTCAAAGCCCGTCCGTGCAAAGTCAAAGGGCTAGATCCCGTGGTCAAACGCTACAGGGTTAGGCGGGACGGGGGCCCTAAGGGGTAGCAATGCCACCGGAGCATCGCACCGGGCCCTCATACATGCGGGGTGGTGTGGTGGCATGTCCGAAGAGGCGGCACGCGTCTCCGGGGTGTGGCCCCCCTCACGAACGGCGATGACACGTTAGTAGACGTTCTGCAGTAATGATGCGGCGTTGATATTATTAAATACTCGGAGCGCGATAAAATCATGAGTTTTTTTGCACGACGTGGGCACATGTGCTGTAGGAACGATGGTAATTTTTCATAATTTTTGGTGATGGAGAAGTATCCGAAAAATTCCCTCTACGCGGATTGCTCTTCACGCGTCTACGACTGTGGCTGGCGGCCTCCGGGGGCTAGCATGCCGCCAAATCTTGCGTGGGCGGCCTCTCACAAGTCTGGAAGTGTTGTGGCAGTTTCAAACGCCCGGCACGCGTCTCTGGGGTGTGCCCCCCCTCACGGATGGCGCCGCCGCCGGCACCTGGAGGGGGGAAACGGACGCGTCGGGTCTACACGAAGGGGATATTGCTGTGGGTCTGGCCCGGATGTTGCTCCAAAGTGTTCCTATGGGCTGACCTAACACAACTGGGTGGGGAGGTCCGCTGCTCAAAGCCCGTCCGTGCAAAGTCAAAGGGCTAGATCCCGTGGTCAAACGCTACAGGGTTAGGCGGGACGGGGGCCCTGGGGGTAGCAATGC
>NW_021170345.1:0-1136 GCF_002162155.2 Triticum dicoccoides
TGACGAACCCCTGGGTGCGTTTACGTGTTGGTCATCAACACTCACAATTTTGGCCGATTCTGGTCTGTTTCGTGCACTATTACTCACCGTTTTGGGGACCCAGAGCGATTTCCATGATTGACGATCCCCAGGTTGAGTTTACGTGTCCGTCGTCAACACTCAAAGTTTTGGCCAATTCTGACCCGTTTAGTGGACTATTACTCACCGTTTTGGTGTCCCGAAGTGATTTCCATAGTTGTTGAATCCCAAGGTGCGCTTACGTGTCGGTCATCAACACTTGAAGTTTTGGCCGATTCTGGGCTCTTTCATGGACTATTACTCACTGTTTTGGGGTCCCGAAGTGATTTCCATGGTTGTCGGACCCAATGGTGTGCTTATGTGTTGGTCGTGAAGACTCGCAGTCTGGGCCGATTCTAGCCCGTTTCATGGACTATTACTCACTGTCTTGTGGTCCCGGAGTGATTTCCACGATTAACGAACTTAACCCCGGGGTGCGTTTATGTGTCGGTCAGCAACACTCACAGTTTTTGTCGATTCTGCCCCGTTTCATGGCCTATTACTAACTGTTTTGAGGTCTCGGAGTGATTTCCACGATTAAGGAACCCCAGGGTGCGTTTAAGTGTCGGTCATCAGCACTCACTATTTTGGTCGATTCTGGTCCGTTTCGTGTACTATTACTCACTGTTTTGGGGTCCCAGAGCGATTTCCACGATTGACGATCCCCGGGATGCGTTTACGTGTCCGTCGTCAACACTCAAAGTTTTGACCAATTCTGACCCGTTTCGTGGACTATTACTCGTCGTTTTGGTGTACCGAAGCGATTTCCATAGTTGTTGAACCCCGAGGTGCGCTTACGTGTCGCTCATCAACACTCGCAGTTTTGGCCAATTCTGGCCTATTTCATGGCCTATTACTCACTGTTTTGGGGTCCTAAAGAGATTTCCATGGTTGTCGAACCCCAAGATGTGCTTACGTGTTGGTCGTCAAGAATCGCAGTCTGGGCCGATTTTGGCCCGTTTCTTGGACTATTACTCAGTTTTGGGTTCCCGAAGTGATTTCCACGATTGACGAACCCCTGGGTGCGTTTACGTGTTGGTCATCAACACTCACAATTTTGGCCGATTCTGGTCTGTTTC
>NW_021170346.1:0-1207 GCF_002162155.2 Triticum dicoccoides
TCATACACACCATACAGGGTTTAGTACAAGACCAAACAAGGTACTATTACGGTGAAAAGAGGATTACATCTCATCGGAGGCATTCCAAGCTCCTATACATTATTTTTCTACACCTCCGGAAAGGGTACAAACTAGGTCATATCCCACGAGTCACGCGGGACGATAGATGACACAGCTAGTGCGAACTAGTGTTACTACCACTAACTCAGACCGATCCGTAGTAGTCCTCGTAGAAGTCACCTCCATAGCCTGGAAGCTCAACATGATCATCCGGAAACAGACGATCTCGCGGAGCTTGTGGACCATAGGGGCTAGGATGAGGTCTTGGACCAACAGACGGTGGCCTGCGGGGACCGCGAGGTGGGGTGATGCCTCCTACATCACGCCAACCCATCACGTCTGGCAAAGCAGATCTCATAGGATAGAGATCGCGCATATCCGAATATCCAGCTTGCACCGCCGGTGCAAACCGAGTCAATGTGGCCCAGTGGTCAGCACGGGTATTGAAGAGCTCTAACCTCAAGGCCCGATTTTCACGGTCCTTATCCTCGAGCATCTCAGCAGTGGTGCGAGTCCGTGAATCCTCCTGGGTGGGGTCAGCATAGATAGCCTGGAGATACCCTTGTGCTCCCGGAAGTGATCCGGGCATATACCGGAAATCAGAGTCCCGAAATAGACCAGATCTGACTCGCATGATGGTCATCATAGAGTAGGCGGCATCCTGCACAGCCATCTCAATAGTAACCCCGAGTCCATAGGAGCAGTGAAGGGGCTCGGTGGATCCAGGATAAGATGGAAATATCCTGACAGTGCAGAGATACTGGCTTTGATTGAAGTCCCGAAATTGCTCCTCGACCGTGTACTCAGGATACCAACGGTATCCAGCCTCAGTCATTACCCTGACCAACTTGGCGGTATGGCCGGGTACATCTAGGCATCGAGTCAGGCGAACCACTTGATTGAGGTCGCGAGTGGCCATCTGAAAGCACAATCATAATGCAAAGGCATTAGAATTTCTAGCAAAATTTCGGCAGCATAACAGCTGTAAATGCTCAAAAAGGATTTTGAGACATTTGACAAAGGATTTTATACACACTCAACATCATCATATCAAAGTTCTGAATCCATTCTAACAGCATAATGTGGTAGTAGAACTGAACTAGGCTTGTATCCATCAAACTTATAAGGTACTACTGATTAGTAACAC
>NW_021170347.1:0-1891 GCF_002162155.2 Triticum dicoccoides
TCGTTATTAAAGAATGGAAAACAAGAAGTTCAAAAATTAAATAACAAGATGTTCCACTTTTAAAAATAGAGTGCTTCAAAATTTCATAAAAAAAATTAAAATTAAACCAAGAAGTCCATATTAAAAAGATGGAGAAGTTCAAACAAGAAGTCCATACTAAATAATAAACTCAGATTTCCCTAGTTATTAAAGAATGCAAACAAGAAGTTCAAAAATAAAATAACAAGAAGTTCAACTATTAAAAATAGTGCACTTCAAAATTCATAATAAAAGATTAAGAAATAAAACCAAGACGTCTATATTAAAAAGATGAAGAAGTTTGATGATTATAGAAAACTAAAAATTTCCTCGTTATTAAATAATGGAAATAAGAAGTTAAAAAATAAAATAAAAAGAAGTTCAACTATTAAAAATATAGCGCTTCATAAATTCATAAAAAAGGATTCAGAAAATCATATTAAAAATTCATAAAAAAACTCAAAAAATTTCACGTAACCGAGAGAAGTTCAGGTTGATAACTGTCAGAAGTTCATGTACTACATGGTGTGTATTTTTATTAAAAAGAATAAAAAAGTAAAAGCTAAATTTTTTGTTGTTATAAGTTTAAGTCCTTCGTCGGACAAAGTTCAAAAAATTATTGTGAGAGATATTTGTACAAAAGGAATATTATTTGTGTAACACTAACGAATGGATGAAAAAATTACAAGTGAAAATACGTCACAGAAGTTCAACTTAAAACAACAGGAGGTTCAACTACTACACAGAATGAATTTCACATGAAAAACTTTTAAAACCGTTGCGAGTATGAAAAAATGATCAACACGGGAAAGTTGCGTGTCTACAGCAACTTTCCATCGGTATATCACTTTCTCAATTCCAGTGACTGTTCCGGTGCGTGGATGGAGGGCTACGGGTAAAAAAAGCACGTGAAAAACAGAGTGAAGTTCAAGGTTTCATACCGAGAAGTTAAGGTACTTCACGCGATGCATTTTTGACGAAACTGTTTTGCAATAAAGGCAGAACGAATGATCTCGCCGTTTTTGAAATTACTTGAAAACGGCTGGGAATCAGAGAAAACTGTCAACATGAAAAAGTTTCGCATTTTCCGTAGATTTTCAACATTATATTATTTTCCCCATTTTGATAAAGTTTGTAGAAATTAAGGCGAAAATACTTTTTCATCCATTTTCAAATTATAATTAAAACCATAGAGAATTAGGAGAAAAAATACATAACAAAAAGTTTCTCATTTCCTCAAGCTTTCCAACGCCGTATCATTTGCTGCATTCGGAGTTACTGTCAAAAAATTAGCATGAAAATACAAACTTGGTGGAAGTTGTACTGTTTGCTAAATTACTCTTAAACACTTGAAAATTAGAAAAAACTTTCAACATGCAAAATTTGCGCATTTGTTAAGCTTTCCAACACCATATCATTTGCCTCAATTGGATTAGCCGTTTAGAAATGTCATCGAAAATACGAACTAGGTTGTTCGGTTTGCGAAATTTTACGATTTTTCAAATTACTCTTTAACCATAAGGAATTAGAGAAAACTTTCAACATGTGGAAGGAGCGGTTTTACAGCAGCTTTCCAATGCCATATTATTTGCATCATTCCGATAGATGGTTTAGAAATGCGATCAAAAATATGATTCACGTTTTTATATGAAGGAAAAACGGTTTCCAAATCTGCTCTTAAACCGCTTACATTTTACTAAAAATTTAACTTGTGCCATGATACTTGTGTCCATAGCTTTCCAACGGTATATAGCAAGCCCCATTTGGGCAAAGTTGACGGAAGTTCAACCTAGCACAGGGGGAAGTTCAGGTTGAACAACTCAGGCTGTAAAATTGCAAAAAACGCAAGTTCATCACGACCCGAGTGCAAAAT
>NW_021170348.1:0-2676 GCF_002162155.2 Triticum dicoccoides
GCGCACGGGCATGGCGAAGACAGAAGCGCGTGCACATGGAGTTTCCAGCGTCCACAGCGAGAGGGAGCCAGTTGCTAGTGCTCTCTCTTGATGCACATAAGGTCCACTATCAATTTTTCGATGCGGTGCATTCTGCAACATTTTGTAAAGTGATGGTTTTTTGCTAATGAGGACATAATTGCGATGGTTCTCTGCATTTTATTTAGAACTACAAGAGTTAATTGAGTTGTTTAGTAACTATCCGGTATGAAAACTGAAAATCATTTATAATATTTGAACGACCTTTTCCACTTCATAAGATATCACTAAACACTATAGGAGTTATTGAGTTATACAGAAGAAGTTATCAGGCATGAAAACTGAAATATTTAGTTGCCATACTAATTGTAGCATAGGTAGCTTGGTAACTATTTCGTTGCTGGTGGATAGTCTTCCAGATTTAAACAGTGCCATGAGAAACCACCATGTGCGCCACACACGGTAATAGCTACTTTGCCGCTTGAAGCTTAATGGAATGTTCAGGTGGGCTGGTTTAGCCCCCGGTGACCTTTCATACAAAACATCGTCTACTGTTCCATGAAACATCCAGACAAACAGTAGATAGAGTAGTGAATAAAATCATATAATGGTTATATTTACTAATTAAGAACTAAACATCCCATTCCAAAAATAAAAATAATTGAAGAACTAAACTGATGCTTCAGCCAGGAAGCAGGTGCACGCTGGGGACTGAGAACACACTGGGCATATATATAGCACATCCATAGAGATAAAGAAGCACCACCAAAAATAGGAAAATTGTTTCTACTTAGTCGCCAAAAATGTTGTTACAATAAAAATGATCCAGATATCCACTCGTATAGAGGATGTCACGCAGAGCTCAGGAAAAAGAAAGTGCAAACAAACTGTTGTCTTATGCCGAGGATGGATCATTCATGGATGGTCTTAATTTTTCCTGACGAAATGCCGCAGCTTGGCCAACCAGACTTGATAATGTTGCCATTCCTTGCTGATTATGTACTTGTGCAGCAACTTCATGTTGTTTGGAGTGATCCCGCGGACCTCCAGGTACTTGTGGAGTCCCTCCTGAAGGTTCTTATCCAGATCACTGCACACAACATGGTATGAGCAATTAATAACCAGAGATAAATCAATGCCGAAGGTAGCGAAGTCCAAAGGATCTGCCTACCTGAAATCAGGACCCTCATCATATGCATTATTATCTCCTTCCTCAGCTCCTGATGGTCGCTGCCTCACAGACACGGTATCGATGGTGATCTCGTCATGATAGGCGTCACAGGCAAATTTCATGCTTGAGCCATCAGGCTTCGACACAGTGACCATGAGAGGGAGGCTGTGTTCTATTTTTTTGCAAATAGGGAGGTTGTATTCTTCTGTACGGTTCTTAGCTTCATCTTCCGAAGATGATGATGACTCATCTGAAGACGAGGACTCGTCCGAAGATGATGAGGTCTCGTTGTCTGAAGAGGATGAGGTTTCGTCTGAATACCATGAAGAGTCTTCTGAAGATGATGAGGTCTCGTTGTCTGAAGATGATGAGGTTTCGTCTGAAGATGATGATGACGAGTTTGAGGATTCCTGCAGATCGTCGTCCTCCTCATCACTGGCAAGTCTGGGAATAGAAACCAACACCTCAATCTTCTCACCCTTTAAACATCTTGTAAGAGTAACGTCAGTCCTGGTAAGCTCCTCGATTTTGCTGATTTCGAAAGGAAACTCACTCGGAATCTCCTCAGCCTGTTTTAAGATGAAAAAGAAAACATGGTACCAACAATGACAATTGCTCCGAAAACTAACATGAAAGTTGTTGGCAGCAGATTTAGATGTAATATAAAAATCAGAACAAAGAGATAGCTTGTGCAAAATGTAGACAACATTAACTACAGCTACATTACCTTACAATGGTGAAGGCACAAAACCGAACATCTCCAAACAAAAACAACTGCGTCTCACAAAGACTTTCCCATCTTTCCCTAGTACTCCCTCTGTCCCAAAATTCTTGTCTTAAATTTGTCTAGATACGTTCTTGTCTTAGATTTGTACGGATGTATCTAGACAAATCTAAGACAAGAATTTTGGGACAGAGGGAGTACATCATCAAAGAAACGTTTTTGTTTGTATAGGATTGCAGAGCACAAACGCAGGACGTGCAAACACAATCACACACCCCAGCCAAATTAGGGCAACAACTAATTAAAGGCAGGACAGCAGGAGAATCAAAAGCCAAAAGTAGGTCAATCTCTACCGAGTTCAGGAGCAGCAACACAGAAATCTATGGATACTAAAGCAGTGATAGCAGAACTAGCTAGCTAGTCGTAGATTGGCGAACTGGAAGCGTGGTATCGATCGGCGGAAGTACGCGCACGTACCAGGTTGCCGTTGTAGGAGTGCATCGCGGAGTTGATTATGCGGAGGAGCTCGCCGTCGTGCGTGGCGGCGCGGAGTGAGTCGGCCTTGGCACGGAAGCTGACGGCCTCGGCTCGGTAGGATGCGGCTTCGGCGCGGCAGGAGGCGGCCTCGGCGCGGAGGGAGCGGATCGAGGAGGTGGAGGATGAATAAGACCTGCGGCTGATCGACGAGAACGGCGCGGCGGCGGCCTTGGGGCGTAGCTGGGCAGAGGCGCGCCTGGCGGCAGCGGTGAGGAGGGCCATGGCG
>NW_021170349.1:0-1000 GCF_002162155.2 Triticum dicoccoides
TAGCCCGGGCTCTCCCGCATCTGATGGGGTAGGTGGGAGGCTGCGGGGACGCCGGGGCTCGTCGGAACGGAGCTCGCGGCGGCGCCGGAGTTCGGTGAGTGCGGGGTTGGCGCTGTGGTGCACGGGAGGGCGAGTTAGGATATGCGTTAGGCTCCTGGTGGCTTCCTGAGTGCGGTGACACGCTCCGAGACGAGCTCAAGCGGCTGTAGTGACGGCGGTGACGAGGTCAGCGGCGGCCGGAGTTCGGCCGCGGCGGAGCTATGGCCTAGAGCTTGCAAACGCGAGGGGAGAGAGAGGGGTTCTGCACGGAGGCTCACCGCGGAGCTGTAGGGAGGGTTAGTGGGCTCGGGGGCGGCCGGAGTGCAGCGAATCGACGGCGACGATCTCCGGTGGCCGAGGAGGGGAACGGCGACGTGGGCGGCGATGCAGGGTTTCCGGAGGGCCGTGGATCGGTGCGGAGGAAGAGAGGGTCGAGGCGGAGCTCGCAAGCACAGCGAGGGGTCGAGGGGGAGACGGTGGCCGCGACGTTATGGTGGCGCGGCTGCGGCTGCGCTCGGCGAGTGAGAGAGAGAGGAAGCAGAGGAGAGATACAAGGGAGAGGGAGAGAGCGAGGGGGTCCAGGGGGGTCGGGGCGGCGCCGAGGAGATGACGCGCGGCGTCGCGGTGGCCAGGCGATGCAGACGAGCAGGGTGGTGGCGTGGCGAGCTCGGGCGCGTGCGCCGTGTCCCTCCTCTGCCTACTGGCGCGAGGAGGAAGGCGACAGGGAAGGGAGGCGGCGGTGGGCTGGGCCAGCGGGAGGAGCTGGCCAGCTGGGCCGGCTACAGGTAAGTGGCCCAGGTAGGCTTCTATTCTTTTTATTTTTTTCTCTCTGTTTTGTTTTAATTCTGTTTTCTATTTTGCAGGTTTGTTTTGAATTTGGTTTTGAAACCAATTCAATTTATTTTGCTTCTGACAATATTTTTAGGAGCTAAAAAGAATTAAAACAATGCTCCACAAAAAT
>NW_021170350.1:0-1466 GCF_002162155.2 Triticum dicoccoides
GGTCATGCAGAGGAAATGGGTTCAACTACCGTAGCACACAGCAGTTTGAAACGCGTTGTCTTAATGCAGTAAAAAAGAGCAGGAGCGAGAACATGGGATTGTATCGATATGATCAAATGATTGGTTGCTTGCCTGATGGTTCGATGCACTGATACGGTTCTTCGTTAGGGTAATCACGGTACTCCTCGGAGGCAGAACCTGTCGCAAAGGACACCGATACACAACCATCACCAAACAATGTGCAACAATATGATGCATGCATGAAACATGGCAATATGAGTGTGTTGGGCTAATGCAACTAAAACCAGAAGGGTTTGAACAAATTTGAATCAAAGATTCAAATTTCAAACTCAAACATGGCCTTTTTAAAGTGCTTTTCCTTGTTCTGCTTAAAACATCAATTTAACTTGTTTGATCATGCATGAAAATAGTACAGATGGATAGATTAGATTTTTCTGATCATTTTTCATATATAATTTGTCTAATTTGGAGTTACAGAATAAAAGTTATGAATTTTTGAAGTTTAAATAATATTCTGGAATTTCCTGATTTAAATTAAATCCAGAAATATATATATTGCGCCAACATGACGTCAGCATGACGTCAGTGGTCAACTGCGGCTGGCTGAGGTCAAACCTGACGTGTGGGGTCCACACGTCAGTGACAGGGGGGTTTAACAGGGTTAATTTAATCCTAATTAGGAATTAGTGGCGCTGGGGCCCACTGGTCAGTGTCAGGGGGTTAACTAACAGTGATTAGCACTAATCTGACCACCTGGCCGACGGGGCCCACGCGTCAGTGACCCTGGGGGGGTCAAACCCCAGGTCAAACAGGTCAAACCCACCGGCGACATGACGCCGGCGAGGCCCGAGACGGCGGCGCAATACGGAAACGCGCTACAGGGCACGGGCGAGGCCGTGCTTGGGCTCGTTGGAGAGCCCTTGCTCCCGCGCGTCGAACGGTGGTGGTGGCCGTGCCTGAGGTGGCCGGTACCGACGACGGCGAGCTCGTGAGCGGCGGCCGGAGTTCGGCCAACGGCGGGTTAGGCGATGCAGGGCGTTAGGGGAGGCGTTGGTGCGTGCTACGTGCTCCTGGTGAGGTGTGGAGCACGATGGTGTGCTCGGCTTCGAGCTACAACGGCTCCAGCCACGGCGGTGACGAGGCACGGCGGCGGCGAGCTTCGGAGCTCAAGGGGACGGCAACTACATGATGCTAGGGACGACGGGGCAAGGGGGAATCGGGTCAGCGGCTCACCGCGGAGCTGCAGGGATGGTTAGAGGGCTCGGGGACGTCCGGTAGCTCTCGAATCGACGGCGACGATCTCCGGTGGCCGAGGAGGGGAACGGCGACGTGGGCGGCGATGCAGGGCTTCCGGAGGCCCGTGGATCGGTGGGGAGGAAGAGGGGGTCGAGGCGGAGCCTCTGGGCTAGTCGGGGGAGCGAGGGAAGGGCAGTGGCTGCAGCTAC
>NW_021170351.1:0-2040 GCF_002162155.2 Triticum dicoccoides
ATTAGGATACATACCTAATTTAAAATGCAATGATATTATAAAATTTACCTATACACAATTAATCTCTCTTGAATCTGTATGTTCTTATTTCATGACTATGCACATTCCACCATGGCACATCAACTACAAAATGCTTATACTTGGTGTTTAAATATGTGCTAACTTTTCTGGCTAAGGCGCTAGATAAGAATGCCGAAAAGATAATGGGTCATAGTGCGACGGAGCTTAAGCTAATTCTCCAAATTTTGGGTATGGATGTGTAATTACACTATACAAAGCAAGTGTAGGCCTCCTCATGGAAATTCAACCTTATAACGATGTGTACATAAGGTCCAAAAAAACAAAGTGTACCTTTAGTTAGCTGTCGTGAAGTCTTACCCTTGCATCACTCTCAGTTGAGACATGTCCTATTCTCCTCTTATTTTATGCTCTTTAACAAATATAGCAAATCGCACGGAAGAATATTTAAGATCGAATCAACAACAGGTGGTGTAGCACACACCTTGACCTGGTGCACGTATTATTATATATGTAAAGTGTATTATTAGCCATAAATTGAGTGTGATATGTGTAACATGCATTATTCGCTCCTTGGTGTCCATTAAAGGGGTGACGCCATGATATTGGCGGTTTCAGCGAAGCGAGAGAGAGGAGGAGAAAGATTTTTCTCTGGGTGAATAAGGTTTGACAAGTTGCAAGAGGGGCATGGGGGTAGGGGATTGGATAAGGTGATGGAGAAATGCGACGGGCGGCAGAAAGCATCCGCCACAGCTATAGCAAAGAGGTAGTTGGCAGGGTGAGAAAATATAGTTGTGGCGGGCGTGAAGTAGGATCCGCCACACAAAACTCCTACAAAATTTGAAACGGGTCGGCGCGCGTGAGCCAAACATAGATGTGGCGGTCAATAAAAATCGCCCACCACTGTTTACCAAGAAACTAGAGGCGGGCATGTCTTAAGTGCCTGCAACTGCTTATTTTTGGCCATGCTTAAATTAGGAAGAGTGTACGAGTGATAGGTCGTTAGTTGTGCCCGCCACTGTTACTTGGAAAGAAGTGGCGAGCTATTTATAGTACCCGCCACTGCTAGTTTTCCAAAATAGCTATGGCTGGTGCTCGGCACTGCCCACCACTAATTTGAGTTCACCTATTTGCCTTTTACCCGCATTGCTAGTTTGATTAGGATACATAACTAGTTTAAAATGCAATGATATTATAAAATTTACCTATACACAATTAATCTCTCTTGAATCTGTATGTTCTTATTTCATGACTATGCACATTCCACCATGGCACATCAACTACAAAATGCTTATACTTGGTGTTTAAATATGTGCTAACTTTTCTGGCTAAGCCGCTAGATAAGAATGCCGAAAAGATAATGGGTCATAGTGCGACGGAGCTTAAGCTAATTCTCCAAATTTTGGGTATGGATGTGTAATTACACTATACAAAGCAAGTGTAGGCCTCCTCATGGAAATTCAACCTTAATGACGATGTGTACATAAGGTCCCAAAAAACAAAGTGTACCTTTAGTTAGCTGCCGTGAAGTCATACCCTTGCATCACTATCAGTTGAGACATGTCCTATTCTCCTCTTATTTTATGCTCTTAAACAAATATAGCAAACCGCACGGAAGAATATTTAAGATCGAATCAACAACAGGTGGTGTAGCACACACCTTGACCTCGTGCACGTATTATTATGTAAGTCATGTGTATTATTAGCCATAAATTGAGTGTGGTATGTGTAACATGCATTATTCGCTCCTTGGTGTCCATTATAAGGGGTGACGCCATGATATTGGCGGTTTCAGCGAAGCGAGAGAGAGGAGGAGAAAGATTTTTCTATGGGTGAATAAGGTTTGACAAGTTGCAAGAGGGGCATGGGGGTAGGGGATTGGATAAGGTCATGGAGAAATGCGACGGGCGGCAGAAAGCATCCGCCACAGCTATAGCGAAGAGGTAGGTGGGAGGGTGAGAAAATGTAGTTGTGGCGGGCGTGAAGTAGGATCCGCCACACAAAACTCCTACAAAATTTGAA
>NW_021170352.1:0-952 GCF_002162155.2 Triticum dicoccoides
CTTGGTAAATTTGGGTGGCCTCGAGAGAGTTTGTCGGGTAGGGGCGTGGCGGGAGGGGGTAGGAGACCAACACTGTTTTTCTCTAGGGTTTGGGTGTCCTCGAGAGTTTTGGTCGAGCGAGAGGGCCAAGGGGGGGGGGTGCTCTCGTGGTATAAGTTATCACGGTCGGAGAGGGGGTATATATATCGACCGCCCCTCATGTCGAAGTTATCCGGGAGAGGGTTATATCGACAATGACGCGACATACATATACATGGGAAAATAATGTTATTGGGGAGGGGGTATATCGGTACCCCCCCTCGTGTTGAAGTTCTCGGGAGGGGGTATATCGACAACGACATACCCGATAAAAAATAAGAAGACAAAGGAAGAAATAAAAAGAGGATAAGAAGAAAGGAATAGAAGAGAAGCAATCGAAGAAAAAAAAGAAGAAAAAATGGAGAAGAAGAAAGGAATAGAGGAGAAAGAAGAAAAAAAATAGAAACCTCTTCTTTTTCTTCTTTTTTCCTCCTCTTATTTATTTCTCCTATTCTTCCTCTCCTCTTCTTCTCCTTTCTTCCTCTTCTTATTTTCCTTTTTCTCCTCTCATTCTTTTTCTTCTTCTTCCTTTCCTAGCTAGATATTTAAATTTTTTCTAAAAATTAAACTAACCTCAAATGTACTAAATCAGAGAACAATATAGATAAAACTCTTCTAAAAATCTAACTTGCATGCATATATGTATATACTTTAAAACATCATTAATTACAACTGAAACAAATACATACATACATACAAAAAACATGTAAAAAATACATACATACATAAAAAAATACATATATCTAAAAAATACATACATACATATATGAAAATCTAAAAACATGTAAAAAATCTAATTAAAATAAGAATTAACCAGGGCGGCGCTGGACAGCGACAGCGGGGGCGGCGAGGGCGCCGGCACATGGGGGCGGGC
>NW_021170353.1:0-1153 GCF_002162155.2 Triticum dicoccoides
CTAAACTGAAATTGAATATTCCACCATTTGAGGGTAGATATGTTCCTGATATATATCTTACTTGGGAGTTAGAAACTGAACAACGATTTACATGTTTACAATATCCTGAGGAGAGACGAGTTGCTGCTGCTGTTTGTGCTTTCACTAGTTTTGCATGTGTATGGTGGTCTGAACATTGTAGATTATATCCTATTCCAACTACTTGGGCTGCTTTGAAAACTGCTATGCGTACTCGTTGGGTTCCACCATATTATCAACGTGAATTGCTTCAAAAATTACAGCGCTTAAGACAAGGAAAAAATTCTGTAGAAGAATATTATCAGGAATTACAAACTGGCATGATTAGATGTGGTATTGTTGAGGAGAATGAAGCTATACTTGCACGTTTTCTGGGTGGATTAAATAGAGAGATTCAGACCATTCTAGACTATAAGGAGTATACTAATATCACTCGTTTATTCCATCTTGCTTGTAAAGCTGAACGTGAAGTGCAGGATCGACAAGCTGATAGAGGCAAAGGTGTCCCGTCTTTCGATGAGATGATGGATATCGCTTTGGTGGAAGTCGACTTTGACGATCCGACTACGAACGTGCGAGGACGTCGCGCCTTAGCAATCGCTAAACCAACTCCGAGAGGTTATTGACCACGCTGGAGCACGATCAACCTGACCACGAGGGTCTGTTTCCTGCGAGCAACCGAAGAACAAGCAAGAAACTAAGATTGCAATTTGGATATTGCGAATATAAGATGAAAGCTTTATTGATCAAGGTGGGGTTCTGTGACGCCTTTGTCTGGTCGTTGAACACAAACGAAGTACGCGAAGTTGCAGCTATGGCGAACTTTTAGTCTAAACAAAACCCAAAGTCTAAACGATGCCCTAAGGGCTGTATATATGGAGGAAGAGGGGGGAATTTCGTGGCCCTTGGTGGAGGGGTCCGAAATCAACCCTATCTCTTGTTTCCCCACACATACGGACTCTAAAAATAGCCTATACTTATGTATTTCGAAATTACATGGGCCTGGCCCAATAATAAGGTGACGCAGCACCTAAAATAGCCTCGGGACGAAATTTATGAAGTGGCATCTTGTATATTTCGTCCAAGGCTTCATGCACCCATTATGGTGGTTTCAAAGTCCTGAAATCATCACTTG
>NW_021170354.1:0-1122 GCF_002162155.2 Triticum dicoccoides
TCGTCCCTAGCCTTCTGTAGCTGCCGCCCCCTTGAGCTCCGAAGCTCGACGCCGCCGGCGACGTCGCCGTCGTGGCCACGGTCACCATAGCGCCCAACCGAGCACACCATCGTGCTCCACACCTCACTAGGAGCACGCAGCACGCACCAACGTCTCCCCAAACGCCCTGCAACGCCGATTCCGACCGCACCCGAACTCCGGCCGCCGCTCACGAGCTCGCCGCCGTCGACTCCGGCCACCCCAGGCCCAGCCACGGCCACCGTTCGACGCGCCATCGAGCTAGCTATCCAACGCACCTAGCCGCACGCCGTTTGGAGCACCACAGAGGAAACCCGAGGCCCCTGTACGCCACGGACCTCGCCGGCGACTAACCGCCAGCGGGTTTGACTTGTCCGACCTGGGGTTTGACCCCCCAGGGTCACTGACGCGTGGGCCCCATCGGCCAGGTGGTCAGTTAGTGCTAATTACTGTTAGTCAACCCCCCCTGACACTGACAGTGGGCCCTAGCGCCACTAATCCCTAATTAGGATTAATTTAATCCTGTTAAACCCCCCCTGTCACTGACGTGTGGCCCCCACACGTCAGGTTTGACCCCAGCCAGCCGCAGTTGACCACTGACGTCATGCTGACGTCAGGCTGACGCAGTAATTGATTTTCTGGATTTAATTTAAATCAGGAAATTCCAGAATATAATTTAAACTTCAAAAATTCATAACTTTTATTCTGTAACTCCAAATTGGACAAATTATATATGAAAAATGATCAGAAAAATCCAATCTATCCATCTGTACTATTTTCATGCATGATCAAACAAGTTAAATTGATGTTTTAAGCAGAACAAGGAAAAGCACTTTAAAAGGCCATGTTTGAGTTTGAAATTTGAATCTTTGATTCAAATTTGTTCAAACCCTTCTGGTTTTAGTTGCATTAGCCCAACACATTCATATTGCCATGTTTCATGCATGCATCATATTGTTGCACATTGTTTGGTGATGGTTGTGTATCGATGTCCTTTGCAACAGGTTCTGCCTCCGAGGAGTACCGTGATTACCCTAACGAAGAACCGTATCAGTGCATCGAACCATCAGGCAAGCAACCAACCATTTGATCATATCGATACAA
>NW_021170355.1:0-907 GCF_002162155.2 Triticum dicoccoides
CAAGAGCTTCTCGACAAAGGTTATATACGCGAATCCCTTAGTCCTTGTGCTGTTCCTATTATTCTAGTGCCGAAAAAGGATGGTACATCACGTATGTGTGTTGATTGTAGAGGCATTAATAATATTACTATTCGTTATCGTCATCCTATTCCTAGGCTAGATGATATGCTTGATGAATTGAGTGGCTCTACAATATTCTCCAAAGTTGATTTGCGTAGTGGCTACCATCAAATTCGTATGAAATTGGGAGATGAATGGAAAACAGCATTTAAAACTAAGTTTGGATTATATGAGTGGTTAGTCATGCCTTTTGGGTTAACTAATGCACCTAGTACTTTCATGAGATTAATGAACGAAGTTTTACGTGATTTCATTGGACGATTTGTGGTAGTTTACTTTGATGACATACTGATTTATAGCAGATCTTTGGAAGAACATTTGGAACATTTACGTGCTGTTTTTATTGCTCTACGTGATGCACGTTTGTTTGGTAACCTTGGGAAGTGCACCTTTTGCACCGACCGAGTTTCTTTTCTTGGCTATGTTGTTACTCCACAGGGAATTGAAGTTGACAAAGCCAAGATTGAAGCTATTGAGAGTTGGCCGCAGCCCAAAATGGTCACACAAGTGAGGAGTTTTCTTGGCCTCGCTGGATTCTATAGGCGTTTTGTGAGAGATTTCAGCACCATTGCTGCACCTCTCAACGAGCTTACAAAGAAGGATGTGCCTTTTGTTTGGGGTACCGCACAGGAAGAAGCCTTCACGGTATTGAAAGATAAGTTGACACATGCTCCTTTACTCCAACTTCCTGATTTTAATAAGACTTTTGAGCTTGAATGTGATGCTAGTGGAATTGGATTAGGAGGTGTGTTATTACAAGATGGCAAACCTGTTGCATACTTTTCTG
>NW_021170356.1:0-1272 GCF_002162155.2 Triticum dicoccoides
GATTTGTATGCTCTGAATGTTGGGTCATGAGACCCCTGTTTGTAATATCTCGCTCCTCGGAGCCTATTGAATAAATTACTTGAGTCGTAGAGTCATGTTGTGATGCCATGTTGTGTTTGCACATATCGAGCATATTGTGTGTATGTTATTGAAATGCTTGGTATGTGTGGGATCTGACTATCTAGTTGTTTATCTTTAGTAGCCTCTCTTATCGGGAAATGTCTCCTAGTGTTTCCACCGAGCCATGGTAGCTTGCTACTGCTCCGGAACACTTAGGCTGGCCGGCATGTGTCCTTCTTCGTTCCTGTGTCTGTCCCTTCGAGGAAATGTCACGCGATGAATACCGGAGTCCTGTTAGCCCGCTACAGCCCGGTTCACCGGAGTCCTGCTAGCCCAGTGCTACAGCCTGGATTCACTCGCTGATGACCGACACGTTCGATGCTGGGTCATGGATGCCTGTCCCTGTAAGTCTGTGCCACTTTGGGTTTATGACTAGCCATGTCAGCCCCGGGCTCCTTATCATATGGATTCTAGCGACACTGTCATATACGTGTGCCAAAAGGCGCAAACAGTCCCGGGCAAAGGTAAGGTGACACCCGTGGGAATACCGTGCGTGAGGCCGCAAAGTGATATGAGGTGTTACATGCTAGATCGATGTGGCATTGAGTCGGGGTCCTGACAGCGTTGGTATCAGAGCTTGACTGCCTGTAGGATTACCAAGCCAAACTGATCGAAGTTGAGTCTAGAAATTCTTTAGTTATATAAGGGAATTGATTGTGGGATGGAACGTAAGGCTCTTTTTACTCCTTTACCTCATGCCCTTCTGATCTGAGTCATCTTATCTTTCCTACGGGGATTAAGAACTAGGCTATCTCTTCTTTCTATCAGGATCACGTGTTACTAATCTGCAGACTTGTAGGATTGATGGTTCTAAGCTTGAGTTTAGTTTCTACTTCCGTATGTTAATTGTTGATCTCGAAACCTTGATATTGTGCTTCTGAGTGGCTATGCCACCATTTTGTAGCATGTCTCCAATCCTTTGAGCATTTACAGCCGTTATGCTATCGGAGTCATCCCAGGTTTCTAAATAGTCCGATGCATTTGCAAATCCCTTCCTTCTGTTTCCGATGTGCCTTTGGTCAGATTAATCACACAAATTAGTGAGTTGAGGTACTTTATTGCCTCGACATATATGTTGGAATAATTATTATGACCCTAGGTGTTTTAGGGAGTCACCTAGTAATCTAGCAACGTTTTGTGTTCCCAGTGTGA
>NW_021170357.1:0-1356 GCF_002162155.2 Triticum dicoccoides
GCCGGGGCACTTGATCCTACTTAATTAACTACTAAGATACCCCGGCCTATGCATTAGTCACAAGTACCCCATATGTCCTATTTTTAGCAAAGTCATGCTAAAATTCACGGAAAATTTCAGCATGACCTTTGGTGAAAATAGGACATATGGAGTACCCGAATTTGCCGGAACGGAAGTTAATCGACATTCCGGCAAACTCAAGGGCCTCTCGGGGTACCTGCAAAATCATCACGACACGATGGTCGGAGACAAAACCCAGCAAACTAGCAAAATCATCACAAATTGTTTTCTGTTAAAGATGATCATCATCTTTACAAGTCTTTCTCAATGTGATCACAAGTAATTCAGAGGCATCACAAGTAATTCAGAGCATCACAAGGCATTAGTAGTTCAGTACATGAACAAGTTTTACAAACCCATATAAGAACAAGTGAATTCTAGTCCCATTGACACTCCTGGTTTTCTACAAACACCAAGTACTAGGGCACACAAAAGTTCTGAAATTTGTGTGCCTAACTGAATTAACTAAATTTTCAGTAACCGAATAAACTGAATTTTCAAAACTGCAAGAAGCCAATTAAAAAAAATCCAACAGCACTAGAACTGAGCTGATTGACAGTAGTTTTGTTCACTGTTATGAAGAGAAACTTCTTCTTGTAAGAAAGGACTTCACGTGTGGTTTGGAATATTCAGAAATCAAGTTGAAATATAAAACCATATAGAGGTAGGTATGCTACAAGTCTACAACATATATACTAATTAATCAACTGCAATCAGGAGACAGTTTCTTCTTCTAAGTCCATCTCACGGTTCTCTGAATTAAGAAAAATACATCATCATTTCAGAAAACTTACGCAAACTACTCAAACAGGAAGAAGAAGAAAAACACATTTCAGAAGGAAAAAACTGCATGCAAAAATAGCTTTCAACTTAACTCGAATGCTTGTATATATCATTATAAAAATTGGGTGCTAACTGACGCAAACTTCTGATAATCATTCAGAGCAGCTCAACAAACTTTGAACAAGCAGGACTCATGGCCAAATTAAAGTAGAGTAATCCTACGGTGCATTTCCGATAAATCCATGGATGGATGTACGTATCACTACAGATTGAACACAACATTTCCATTAATTTTTTCTCCAACTGGTAGTATAATAACTATACTCTAATTCAGTAAGTAATTTAATCTCTGGGCCAAGACCTACAAGTAGATTAATTGACTAAGGAGGAGAAAAAGACCTGCGGCGGCTCTCCATGTTTGCGAGAACCCTTGCAATCTACCCCCTCTGTGTCAAAATATAAGTCATTTTTGACACTATCATAGTGTCAAAAACCGTCTTATATTTTGATACG
>NW_021170358.1:0-2424 GCF_002162155.2 Triticum dicoccoides
ATTCTTTAGTTCTGAATATTGGAATTGTTTGTACGTTCTATCTACTTCAAAGTATTATGGAAGGTGAGAAATTGCACAACATTTTAAATTGGATATTAACCTCCTATATAGCATTGTGTTCCTATGTTGTATGTGCTTAAAAGTTGGAGAAGATGTCACTGTTTCCATATAAAAGATTTGCGCATCTTTACACCAATATATGCAGTGTTGATAATCAGAATCTTCCTGAACCAAGTGTATTTTCCCTATGGATAAGCATCGGGCATTTTTTTCATGCTTTAGAAATTATCCTACGGCTTTTAGAAGGGTTTTTTCATATTTTTAATATTCTTATATTTATTCATAAAAATTTGTTGATCAATACAATTCACTACCATGTATTTTTAGTGATAGTCCGTGCAGTTACATGGGTATTGTTGTACAAATGCCAGCATGGGCGGTCTAAGCTTAAGCAATGTTGTGTCGAGGACCACTGCCGAAATTTACTTCACTTAATAATTAAATCGTTACCTGCATCAGGTTAGAGAAGCTTCCTTTCTAAAATTTGCTCTACTAGCTTCTTGAGTTTTTGAAGTTGAGAAAGTTGGATGATGCAATTCATATTCCTAAATAATAAATTGGCATACACGAACATGTTTGATGTATTGATTTGTTTTGTTTTTCTCACTTGAGTCCTGAACTGTTCTATTTGTGCATAAGTTTTTGGAAAAGAGGACCTTTATTTGTGCATAAATAAAGACAAGGACTCTCTATATCTTAATACATCTAACCATTGGTCTCAACATTGAATTTATACACCATCGTCGAGATCACAATCAGGACAATATGGTTACCAATTACATCCTTCATTAAAAAATAAGAAAACTTCCCCTATAAAGTAAATCTAATTTTATCACCCCTGGATTCTTTAACCCAAAAGAGTATCGAGATATTCCAGCTGGCATTCTCAGTATGCTAGCCGGTGCGAATGCACGGGTTGACGACTAGTATTTACTAATTGGAGGCACCATACGAGGCTCCACGTTAATTCGAGAGATCAAACGAGATCTATTTTGTCCATAATACAGTCCGATGAAGTTATGGTACAAACAAAACGTGTCCACGGGAAGTTTCCTTAATAAACACGCTACCCTCTACCAGAAAAACAAAAGAAAGACCACCATTACCGACGCACGTGAAAGTCCCCAATGTCCAAGTTGAAATTGGAAAAAATCAAAAATCCATTTACCTTATCCCTTCATAATAAATAAAAAATATGCGCAAATGAAAAGTCCCCAAATCTCATGCTAGGAATGGAATCCACATCATAGTCCCACAAAAACAAAAGCCACGTGCATGTTCCCTTTAAAAAAAAGAACACGTACAATTTATTTTTAATTTTGAGGAAACACGTACAAATAAATGCCCCTGAAGCCTTATATTTATAAAAGAAAGAGACTCTGCCTAAATGAATTTTTTTATAACCGTTAGAAAAGAATACATGCACAAGATTAAAAAAAGAAAAAAATGAGCATACAAAAATCTCCCCCTGATAGCTTCCAAATATTACCACTTCCATGGTAATTAACTTAATGTGTGAAATCATCTATGTTAACATAATTTGTAAAAAAAATATAATTTTTCACGGACCAGAAAGTCATTTTTTTATTGCTCTATTGACACTATCCAAATACTTAGTTTGTCATTTCTAATTAACTATGGTCCAGAGAGACTATGAGAACGCCGTTTAATTGCTCTAAGAATATTCGGAAGTAGTGCTCTCTCCAGCTCTGTACTGCTTAGATGTTGTATTTTCAGGAGTAACTTCTTTTAACCATGAATTCATATGTTAGCATGTTGTGCTTAATAAGACAGCGTTCTGAGACATACATGCCTATTACATAATTTTACTCATGTAGCTTAGTGGTTTTTTGTGTTGTTTCCACCTTTCTGGACTAAATTGAATTTTAGGTTATGTCATGGATATTTAAGGTTCCTGTTAAAAGTCTGTAATACAATGTAGTTTTATCTGTGTTCATCTACTTTTTCCATCTATTTTTTTCGAATCTATGTCAACTAGGTATTCCGTAAGGACATAGTGAAATTTGGGATCGAGAGGGGGCACACATTTACATGGACAGATAGCAAGACACATGGAGCACATACGGGCACCAAGGTAGAAATTCTTTGGTGTTTTTGGGCTCATTTCCGAGTTATTTAATAGATTTTTAATTTTTGTAATGCATAATATATGTGTGCTCTAAATGCTAGCCCGTGCAGGTAGCACGGGTTGATGACTGGTGAATATAATGTCGGTGAGACACACTCCCCAAGCTTAGGCTTTTGGCCTAAGTTGGTAATCGGTCAGTAGCCTGGAGGGTAGTAGGTGTGTGATGAGCGGGCATCCACTCATCCCACTGCTGAGGCTCCTCCTGTGCTGCCTCC
>NW_021170359.1:0-950 GCF_002162155.2 Triticum dicoccoides
GTTGCTCGCTCCATTGTTCCTGAGAACGGAGTCTTGGTCATTTTACCCATAAGGCATGGTTCGCACGTGTCAAATGATTCATAATCAAGAGACTCTAAAAGTCCATCAGCATGGAGCTTCTTCATGCGTTTGACACCTATGTGACCAAGGCGGCAGTGCCACAAGTATGTGGGACTATCATTATCAACTTTACTTCTTTTGGTACTCACATTATGAACATGTGTAGCATCACGTTCGAGATTCATAAAGAATAAACCATTCACCATAGGAGCATGACCATAAAACATATCTCTCATAAAAATGGAACAACCATTATTCTCAGATTTAAAAGAGTAGCCATCTCGAATTAAACGAGATCCCGATACAATGTTCATGCTCAAAGCTGGCACTAAATAACAATTATTAAGGTTTAAAACTAATCCCGAAGGGAGATGCAGAGGTAGCATGCCGACGGCGATCACATTGACATTGGAACCATTCCCGAAGCGCATCGTCACCTCGTCCTTTGCCAGTTTCCGCTTATTCCGCAGCCCCTGCTTTGAGTTACAAATGTGAGCAACTGCACCGGTATCAAATACCCAGGAGCCACTACGGGCACTAGTAAGGTACACATCAATTACATGTATATCACATATACCTTTGGTTTTGCCGGCCTTCTTATCCGCTAAGTACTTAGGGCAGTTCCGCTTCCAGTGACCGCTTCCCTTGCAATAAAAGCACTCAGTCTCGGGCTTGGGTCCATTCTTTGGCTTCTTCCCGGCAGCTTGCTTGCCGGGCGCGGCAACCTCCTTGCCGTCCTTCTTGAAGTTCCTTTTACCCTTGCCTTTCTTGAACTTAGTGGTTTTATTGACCATCAACACTTGATGTTCCTTCCTGACTTCTACCTCTGCCGATTTCAGCATAGCAAATACTTCAGGAATGGTCTTTTCCATCCCCTGCATATTGAAGTT
>NW_021170360.1:0-979 GCF_002162155.2 Triticum dicoccoides
GAGGACGGCTGCAATGAGACAACCCACCATGTACTCCTACATGGCCTCTCACCGCTACCTTTACCAAATCGTGTTCACACACTTAGCTCACACACAGTAGGACATGTTCACACGCCTCTGATTCATCCCCGATGAATCAGACCTGACTCAACTCTAAGCAGTAGCAGGCATGACAAACAAGCATGAATGAGTAGGCACATCAGGGCTCAAACAACTCCTACTCATGCTAGTGGGTTTCATCTATTTACTGTGGCAATGACAGGTCATGCAAAGGATAAAGGGTTCAGCTACCGCAGCAAGTACCAAATATGTCGTTGTTGTCCTAATGCAGTAAAAGAGAGCAGGAGCGAGAGAGTGGGATTTTATCGGAATGAACAAGGGGGTTTTGCTTGCCTGGCACTTCTGAAGATAGCATTGAGTCTTCATCAGTGTCAACGATCACATCGTCGATACAACGTCTACCGAGGGGGAACAACACCGGCAAACACAGAAGAAACACAATTAATGCAATGCACAATATGATGCATGCTATGACATGGAAATATGAATGTGTTTTGGGCTAATGCACCTAAAACCAGGTTAAATGAAGTTGGTTTGAATCCAAGATTCAAATTCAAACTCCATATGTGGTTATTTAAATGTCATTCACTTCATTTGTCCTAAACAGTAGTGATAAGTTGTTCTAACATGCATGAAAATGGTACAGATGGATAGATTGGATTTTTCTGATAATTTTTCATATATAAATAATTTAATTTGGAGTTACGGTTGAATTTCTATGATTTATTGAAGTTTTAGCTATTTTCTGGAATTTCCTGATTATTTTTAAATCCAGAAAATACTTATTGCGTCAGCCCCACGTCACAGTGACGTCAGCAGGGTCAACTGGGCTGGCTCGGTCAAACCTGACGTGTGGGGGCCACACGTCAGTGACACAGGAGCTAATCCCGGTCAAACCCAGCGCTAACTGAGGTTTGAC
>NW_021170361.1:0-1210 GCF_002162155.2 Triticum dicoccoides
GCATCGTTACCGCAGAACGTCTACTACCGTGTCATCGCCGTCCGTGAGGGGGGGCCACGCCCCGGAGATGCGTCCCGCCTCTTCGGACATGCCACCACACCACCCCGCATGTATGAGGGCCTGGTGCGACGCTCCGGTGGCATTGCTACCCCCAGTGCCCCCGTCCCGCCTAACCCTGTAGCGTTTGACCACGGGATCTAGCCCTTTGACTTTGCACGGACGGGCTTTGACCAGTGGACCTCCCCACCCAGTTGTGTTAGGTCAGCCCATAGGAACACTTTGGAGCAACATCCGGGCCAGACCCACTGCAAGATCCCCTTCGTGTAGACCCCACGCGTCCGTTTCCCCCCTCCAGGTGCCGGTGGCGGCGCCGTCCGTGAGGGGGGCACACCTCAGACACGCGTGTCGGGCGTTTGCAACTGCCACAACACTTCCAGACTTGTGAGAGGCCGCCTACACAAGATGTGGCGGCATGCTAGCTCCCGGAGGCCGCCGGCCACAGCCGTAGACGCGCGAAGGGCAATCCGCGTAGAGGGAATTTTTCGGATTCTTCTCCATTACCAAAATTTATGAAAAAATACGATCGTTCCGATAGCACATGTGCCCACGTCGTGCAAAAAAAAACTCATGATTTTATCGTGCTCCGAGTATTTAGTAATATTGACGCCGCTACGTTACCGTAGAACGTCTACTACCATGTCATCGCCGTCCGTGAGGGGGGGGGGGCACGCCCCGGAGACGCGTCCCGCCTCTTCGGACATGCCACCACACCACCCCGCATGTATGAGGGCCCGGTGCGACGCTCCAGTGGCATTGCTACCCCCCAGTGCCCCCGTCCCGACTAACCCTGTAGCGTTTGACCACGGGATCTAGCCCTTTGACTTTGCACGGACGGGCTTTGACCAGTGGACCTCCCCACCCGGTTGTGTTAGGTCAGCCCATAGGAACACTTTGGAGCAACATCCGGGCCAGACCCACAGCAAGATCCCCTCCGTGTAGACCCCACGCGTCCGTTTCCCCCCTCCAGGTGCCGGCGGCGGCGCCGTTCGTGAGGGGAGGCACACCCCGGACACGCGTGTCGGGCGTTTGCAACTGCCACAACACTTCCAGACTTGTGAGAGGCCGCCTACGCAAGATTTGGCGGCGCCGTCCATGAGGGGGGCACACCCCGGACACGCGTGCCGGGCGTTTGAAACCACCACAACACTTC
>NW_021170362.1:0-1193 GCF_002162155.2 Triticum dicoccoides
TCGCCGCCGTTCGCCATAGCCGCCGTCTCCGACCACCCCTCGCTCCCCCGACTAGCTCAGGAGCTCCGCCTCGACTCCCTCTTCCTCCCCACCGCTCCACAGCTCCCCGGAAGCCCTGCATCGCCGCCACATCGCCGTTCCCCTCTTCGGGCTCCGACCACCGTCGCCGTCGATTCGCCGTCTCCAGCGCGTCCCCGAGCCCACTTCGACGCCCACTGCAACCGCGGTGAGCTACGCCACCGTTTCCCCCTCTCCTCCCCCTCGTTTCCCCACCGTAGCCTCCTCCCCACCACGGCCGAACCTCCGCCGTCGCCGAGCTCGCCGTCGACGCACTCCGGTGACCATTTGGTCACCCCAGCGAGTCCAACGAGTTCGCAAGACCCCGTAGAGCATCCCTAGCGCCTCGCTTCGCTCGACTTCGAGCTCCAACCCTGTTCCCGTGCACGACCGAACCCCGGCGGCCGCAGCCGAGCTCGCCGCCGTCAACTCCGGCCACCCCGAGCCCAACCACCACCACCAATAGTCGCGGCTCAACCTCAGCAACACGTAGATGCCTTCCGCCGTCCATTTGGTTGCCGGAATGGCAAAAAGCACTTTCGCCGCCGTCTCGGGCCTCGCCGGCGTCATGCCGCCGGCGGGTTTGACCTGTCCGACCTGAGGTTTGACCCCCCAGGGTCACTGACGCGTGGGCCCTGACGGACAGGTAGTTAGTTAGTACTAATTACCATTAGTCAACCCCCCCCCTGACACTGACAGTGGGCCCCAGCGCCACTAATCCCTAATTAGGATTAATTTAAACCTGTTAAACCCCCCCTGTCACTGACGTGTGGCCCCCACACGTCAGGTTTGACTTCAGCCAGCCGCAGTTGACCACTGACGTCATGCTGACGTCATGCTGGCGCAATAATTATAATTTCTGGATTTAATTTAAATCAGGAAATTCCAGAATATTATTTAAACTTCAAAAATTCATAACTTTTATTCTGTAACTCCAAATTGGACAAATTATATATGAAAAATGATCAGAAAAATCCAATCTATCCATCTGTACTATTTTCATGCATGATCAAACAAGTTAAATTGATGTTTTAAGCAGAACAAGGAAAAGCACTTTAAAAGACCATATTTGAACTTAAAATTTGAATCCTTGATTCAAATTTGTTCAAACCCCTCTGTTCTTAGTTGCATTAGCC